>NW_017672540.1:49692-185289 GCF_001879085.1 Nicotiana attenuata
AGAAGTGGAAATTCCTTCACTCCGGATAATCGTTGAGGCGGAGATTGAGGACAGTGAATGGGTTAAAACCCGACTAGAGCAATTGTCATTAATTGATGAGAAACGGATGGTCGCGGTTTGTCGCGGACAGCTGTACCAACAAAGAATGGCCCGTGCCTATAATAAGAAAGTGCGTCCCAGGAATTTTGAAGTGGGACAGCTGGTACTCAAGACGCATTCTCCCTCATCATCAGGAAGCAAAAGGGAAGTTTGCCCCTAATTGGAAAGGTCCATACATCATCCGGAAAATATTGCCAAGAGGAGCACTGTATCTGGGAGACATCGAAGGGAATGATCCTGAGACAGCAGTCAACGCAGATGCAGTAAAAAGGTACTACGTCTAATCCTCATTCGGCGATGGCTTTTGTGCAATTGAGATGACGAAGGCTTTCTTTCTCGCTATCCAAACACTATCAACCCTTCGTAAACCCATTTGAGCCAGTTACCCTTCTTTGGCTACCCTCTTTGGAACCCAGAAGTATTATTTAAAAAAAAAAAAACCAAAAACAAAACAACAAAAACAAATGTTCCTGAACTACGTTTGACTTGATCCTGAAAAGGTACGTAGGCAGCCTCTCCCTGAGGTTCAGTCACACCAAAACAAAAATCCCAATTTCCCCAAAAATGAAACTGGGGCAGATGATATAATGGTTCGGCCATGAATCCGCCGAAATGGTTCCAAAGTTGTACCTCCGTCCAGAATTCTTTTTACCCAATACCTTGTCCAAGTCCTTCTGATCAATTGGCAAAGGCGTGGGAATTGAAAAGCAATATTATTGGAAGCTGGTATAGTCCAAAATGAGAGAAATAAAATGAGAGAGTCTTATCGGTGAAAACCTTCGGGCACCATAAGGCGACGGTGAGAAGAGAAATTAAAAATGAGAGAGTCCGTTAGGTGAAAACTCGTAAAGAGCACTATCGGGCGATGGTGAGAAGAGAAATGAGAGAGGTCGATTAGCGAAAACCCGCGAAGGGCGCTGTCGGCCGAAAAGAAGACATCTCGCCACTAAAGGAGTCCTGGCAAGGTTCCCTGGTTTTGAAATACTGATTAATGGGTTCAAGAGAAGCCGGAAAGTTTGTGTGGGTCGGCCATCCAGTCCAAGAAGCATGTCATGTTCATTTGAAGCCAGCATGCACACCCCAGATAAGTCCTCCTTTTTCCCCGAAAGGGATGCTTCTCTTTAAAATCATATGCTTGCCTTTTGCATACTTTTTCTTTGAATCCCTTTCGGTTTATCTCTGATTCCGTAACTAGTACAAACAAAAGGTGGTAGGACCGGTTTCACAAGGCTCCGCCTGGTCAAAGGCAAAGAAATACTCAGCCTCAGCGAGTGCGTCAGGCCAATCTCGACTGACCATAGTGATTGATGCTTCCAAAGTGAAAATATTGGAAGAGAAAAGAAAATCAAAGGCAAACGCAGAATAAAGTGAGGAGGACAGAGCCTACACAGGCGAGTCCTGAAGGCTGAGCCCAGTCGGTTTGAACAGAGATTCACTCTCAAAGGCGATAAGCAGCAAAGTTCTCAACGGAAATGGGGCCGGGACCAAGCAATCAATAGGATCAAGGCCACAAAACCAACCACCGTTTCAAACTAACCAATTATTCTTTGATGAAAACAGGTTTAATTCAAAGCAACCTTGCAAGAAGCAGGTGCAGTCCGAAAAGACATGAAATGCGCAAGCGCAGAAACAGCTTTGCAGCAGGAGAACAACCAAAAAGGAAGTTTTCCCTCTCCAGTTTCTTTCATGTGTTTGCAAAATAAAAGGAGAAACATATAAAGAGGAAAACAAAAGAAAAAGAAAGAAGAAAAAAAATGATGAAAATTCCAAAAGAAAAACAAATCATGGTAGCATAGGATCCCATTCCTTAAATATCCCGGCCAAAAACTGAGGATCTCCCGGCCAAAAAAAACCGAGGAGCTTTTTCTTTCCAAATCCCGGCCAAAAAAATCGAGGATCTCCCGGCCAAAAAACCGAGGAGCTTTTTCTTTTCAAATCCCGAAACAAAAACCGAGGATCTCCCGGCACAAAAACCGTGGAGCTTTTTCTTTCCCAAATCCCGGAACAAAAACCGAGGATCTCCCGGCACAAAAATCGTGGAGCTTTTTCTTTTCCAAATCCCGAAACAAAAACCGAAGATCTCCCGGCACAAAAACCGTGGAACTTTTTCTTTCCCAAATCCCGGAACAAACACCGAGGATCTCCCGGCACAAAAACCGTGGAGCTTTTTCTTTCCCAAATCCCGGAACAAAAACCGAGGATCTCCCGGCACAAAAACCGTGGAGCTTTTCTTTCCCAAATCCCGGAACAAAAACCGAGGATCTCCCGGCACAAAAACCGTGGAGCTTTTTCTTTCCAAATCCCGGAACAAAAACCGAGGATCCCTTTACACATTCCCAATTTGATTGATTAGATATGTGTTACAACTAAACTCACGAAATTTTCCTAGTGAAAACTAGGGCAGAAAGTTTCGTTCGTTTGTTTGTTTTGGTATCCTAAGCAGGTCAACCTCAAGACACAAGGTGTGAGATGACCCATGGAATAAATCTCAATCCAGAATCAAGAAAAGAAGAAAAGAACAAAAAAAAAAGAAATGAATTCAAAGTGTTGAAGCAAACAAGGGTACGGATTGCTCAAAATCTGATTGAAGCCACAAGCTCCGCCGATCCCACTTTGACCCAATGCTGCAAAAGAAACAACACCAACAACTTGCGAGCATCAAGATTCAGATCGGAGTCCACAGCAAAATCAGCTAAGACTCAAGATCAAGCTTCAAGAGAATTATAGATAGGAATCTTGTAACTCATAGTTGATAGGCATAACTAGCTTAGCTTTGATTTTCTTTTTGGTGTAATAAGGAGGTCAGCAAGCAGTAGCAGCAGCAACAGCAGTGAAATCACAGCTCCTGGTAGTCCCAGCTACCAAGCACTCCAGAACTACACTGACCTGATTCCTTTATAGCCAAGGATATGTAGGCAACCTTTGAAGCAGGGTTCGGTCAGACGGTTTTCAAAATGCTTCTCCTGGAGTGCCGAGCTGGCAAAAATCCCTCATGTTGCTCATTTATCTTTGCCCGAAAACCCTTCGTGTCTTCGAGCAAAGAGGGGTAGCTGTGAGCATGTGATTTTTGCCTTGCACGAATTACTCCTACAGATTTCTTTAATTTATTAATTTGTAAGAATTAATTGCACAATTTTCGTGTTTATTTGCATTTTTACTGTGAGCATTTTAGTTGACATGATTCATAGAAATTAGTACAAAAATTCGCATTGCATTTGCATTTAGAATTTTATCTTATTAATTAGTAATTAGGATTTCACAAATATATATAAAATCACAAAAAATGAGTTATTTTTGCTTTGTTTAATTTGTAACTTTGATTTTGGTTAGATTTCTTTTAAATTTGGTATTTAATTAATTTTATCAATTATTAAATAGATTGGGTAGGTTAATTTAGTTTTAGAATTAATTTAGATTTTTAAGCTTTAATTTGAAAAGGAAAAGAAAATAAAATCAAAAGAAATTGAGTCTTTTACTTTAAAAGGCCCAAATGTTGGGCCAGTCTCTGATCTAACTCCCCAGGCCCAAAGAAAACCCGGTCAAAATACCCAAGTCCGGCCCAAAACCCATCCCGCTAACCCAGTCCAGCTCCCCCCATCAACCAAACGACGTCGTTTCATTCAAAATAATCAGGACCGTCGAGGTAAGGAGATCCAACGGCCCTGAAGTGGGATATCATAAGTATAAAGCTGTCCGAACCAACCCCCCTACCCCTCAATCATCTCTCATACCACCCCTGTTATTTCCGGCGTAACGCCGCCTAGAACCACCGGCCTCCGCCCATCGGAAATCGCCTCACGGCGATTCCGGTGGTCCAAATGACACCACCTTCATACCCTAGAACCCCCTTGACCTCCCCATTCCAAATCCTTGAACCTTAGCCCTCAAATCCCAGCCGGTGTCCTCGAATCTTCAATCGAAGAATTAGCCAAAACCCTAGTTTGTCTGATGGCCCTCAAATTAACACCCCTGAACCACCTTTCTATTCTCTTTCCAACCCCCAAAACGATTTCCTTCGAATCATAGCCAAATGGTTCGAATCTTGAATCGAAACTTTCCGGCCAAAACAGAAAGTTATCCAACTTGCACCAAATTCACACCCTACCTTCCCCTGACTCCTCTCTTCCTTAATCCCCAACCAGATTTCCTCAAATCCTCTTACATCTTCTCGAATTTCAAATCTTAGACTGGCAGAACCCTAGAAATCCGGGTCCCTTGATTTTTTCTAATTGCCTGAGTCTGGAGGTCAAGTCAAGTCTCGTAATAATGTGTTCGCCTGTTTTTGGATTAAAGAACACGCGTATACATTATTCCGGGGCTCGTGTTGGAGTTCAGTTGGTTCAACTTGCATAAGTAAGTTTTCTGTTTTGCTTCTTCTATTATTTGAATCTTATAATTAGTTTAAACTTTTGTTTAATCAATTCATGCAAGTTTCTGTAAGTTTCAGTTAATTTAGACTTGATTTAGGTCTGTTCATATTCATGTTAGGTTAGTTTAACTCGCAATAGGTCAGTTTTTAATTCATAAGTTGTCCATTGATTGATACCTGTTTATGGTCGATCCTGTTTTGATTGTTCGTTTAGTTTTGGATTAGTTCAGGGTTAACCCTGTTTTATTGATTTTGATTGGTTAATGCAAGTGTTAGTTCTTGTTCTTTGATAATTCACTTTTATTGTTTAGTGCAATTAGTTTATTGTTAGTTGATAATTGGATAGTGGTGTGATTTAGGATTAATTTTAAGTCTCAATTAGCATTAATTGGATTCAATTTTAGAATTTTTGGAATCACTTTGGTTATAGCTGAACCTGTCAGTCCCTGTGAGTAGTTAACCATAGTTATTTGACCAAGTAAGAGGGGTTGAGGTCAATTAGTATAGGTTGGTAATTTCAGAATAAATAAAAGGGTAGTTTAGGTACTTTAGTCAAGGAATCTTGTAGTAACTGAAATTGGAAACCCCTAGAACCTTCTAGATGGGGTTCCAATTAGAAATTCAAGAACTTAGTAACATAGCTTGGGCAATAAGTCAAAAATTTTAAGGACTAACTAGCTAAAAACAAAAGTCAGAAAAGGATTAAAGAGTAAAAATTAAAAGTTGAAGCAGCCCTAGTAACTTGCCTATAAAGGCACTGTTACTTAGAGCTGAAGGCAGATTTTGGGAAAAAAAAAGGCATAAAAAAGACTGAAAAGTTTCTGCAACCCCAGGCAACGAAAACTCCCAAAAATCACTATTCCATTGAAATTTTTAGGGTAGTTTGAAAGCTCTCAGTTCTGAATTAAAACTCCAGCTTATCTAAGGGTTGAAAATGGCTTGAATTTTCGGGTGTTTCTGTAATTGTGGTTTTCAGAAGGTCCTGGGGTCATTTCTGGGTTTATTTGAGTTTATTCAAGCTGGTTTTGGATTTTCACTGGTGACATTCATTTGAAATTGATTACTGGCTGCATAATGTCATTTCTGGGTTAGAAAATCATCCAAAGCTGCTGTTGATTGCTGTTGCTGACTTTTTCTCCTTCTTATTGTGATTCAAATCCCAGGTACAAGTCCTGAATCCATGACAATGTATGTCTAAATTTGAGCAATGAAACAGAAGCTTCACCTGCGTTTGTGCACATTCGCTTGCTGCACCTGTTCTGATTCTGCATTTGTTCATAGTTAGTTTAGTTAAAATTGGAGTAATTGAGTGTTGTAATTAATTTGGACTGCTGGACTTTTAGAACTGCTTGATTGTCATTTGAGTAGCTAAATGTTTATGTGAGAAGTTAAGTGCATAGGATTAACTAGTTGTTTTTTCGTTCGTAAGTACTTGTTAAATTCAAATTCAAAGGTCTTTGTATTACTCAACCATGACAGTAGGGAATTCCAGATTCATGTTAGATTACATATTAGTTTGAAATTTCATTGATCCAACAGCTTAAAAATGAAAAATAGGAAAATTAGTATTTCAGTAATTATTCCTGTTTTCAGTCATAATTAGATGCCATTGAAGTACATTAGTTGCAATCAATTAGTTGTTAAATTTCAGGTCAAGTACGTTAGATATAAATATGCCTCCGCACTGAATAATGTATGTCAAAACTGAAATTAAAGCTGATTTGCCTTCGAATTGCATAAATCTGTGTCTTTCATGTGTTTAAAATCATTGGACCCAATTGGCTTAGAAATCAGAACTCTTAGGATTCAATTAAACCAATTTTCAGGCCTGGGTTCGTTCATGGGCCCAACATGGTGTTTTGCCATTTTGATTAAGCTTTGGGCTTAACCGTGTGCTACTAGCCCAGGCATTATTAGCCCGATGAATCAGTATATTTGATGAATTGTGGATTATCAAGGACAGCTTCGAATTCCATTTAAAAGCATTAGGACAATTTGGTGACATAAATCTGGGTTTACAAGTTAGGTAGCGGGTTCAAACTAAGAGGTTTTCCCTTTTGTTTGAACCCGGACTTGAACTTAAGGCCCGAATTTATAATATCAAATTAATTAGGCCCTTTTAGAGACAAAAAATAAATAGAAAAATCATAGTTACTTTAGGACTGGCCTTTAAATAAATAAATTGAGATGAGCCTCGCCGAACGAAATGCAAAACTTGCGGGGCCCTCATTAAACGTTTTATTAAAATATTTTAAAAATTTGGGACGTGCCATTTAGCGAATTTTCATGGCCTCCCGCAAAGTTAATAAGACGTTATTCACTCTAGGCACGCTTTTAAATAATATCACTTTCTTAAATACGGGTGTGCATTTCATGCGACCCAGATCCAAATCCCAAAACGCTGAATAAGAGGTGTTGAGGATCCGGGTGCATTTCATGTGATGTGGTCCAAAAACACGCTCTTAAACGGTGTTCACTTTCCGTAAAAAAAAAAAAACAACAACTAAAAGCGGTTGAATAATTCTTAAAATTTCACTATAGGTTGGAGCTTGTAGTAAAAATCAGATCTTAGCCATTTATGATAATTTAAGCGACCGTGCTAGAACCACGGGATCCGGGGGTGCCTAACACCTTCCCTCGGGTCAACAGAATTCCTTACACAGAATTTCTGGTTCGCAGACTCCAATTGGGAAGTCGAAATTTTTCCTCGATTTGGGATTTAAATTAAACCGGTGACTCGGGACACCAAAAGCCCATCCTTTCCCGAGTGGCGACTCTAAAAATAAATAAATAATCCCATTTCGAATAATGTCACTTTAAATGGAAAAATTCCTTTATACATTATCCTTCGGGGTAGGTGTGTAAAAAAGGAGGTGTGACAATGGTTGTTTGATTTGATTGTATTGTACTGTATAATAACTGTTAGGTTGCTAAAAATGCTCTTAACTACTCATGTAAATATTGGGTTTATCTAAAATACATCTTAAAGAAAATTTAAGACAACCTTTTTCCTAATGTATAATCAATCATAATTAGACATTGAGCTATTAAATTCATACAACTCATAGTTAATTATTTATTTAAATTAATGTAAGTTAATCCAGATGGAATTTTGTGCTAACTATGACTGCTCATGGAAGACTTTTCACAAAGGATAGACCGCAAAGATGGGGAATACAAGTTGATCAAGAGTGTATATTATGCAACAGTGAAAAGGAAAACCATTCAACATCTGTTTTTTGAATGTCCATATGCAAAAACACTGTGGAGCAAACTCTTAGCATGGCAAGGCATTGGCAGATCAGTACAAGGGTGGGATGAGGAGCTAAAATGGGCAGAGAAATGGGCCAAAAGGAAGACTGCAACAGCTGAACTATACAAAATGGTGCTGGCAGCTGCAATTTACTATGTGTGGCAGGAAAGAAATGGTTGAATTTTTAACAACAAGACAAGAGGATGGGAGACAGTTTGCAAACTGATAACACAAGAGATACATTGTCGTAGTAACAAGAGAGTAGAGAAAATTTTGCAGAAATTAGATTGGTATCCAATTTAATAGATGTATATGATAACTAGGTGGTGGGGGGGAGAAGTTAGTAGGATAAGTAAATATGTAAGGGTTTGATTTACTCTGTAAATATTTTCCCTGGTAAATGAAAGAATTAATTACCAAAAAAAAAATGTAAGTTAATCACTCGCATTGTTTAGAAAATTAATGAAATTTTTTTGAATCTTAAGATCAGGGGCGGCTCAAGCATATGTGAGGCCTAAAACCAAAGTTTAATGTGAGGCCTAAATTATTTTTGAAAAGAGTTATAATATATATTTCTATTTGAAGTCTATTCTTCTAGATTTTTGAGATGCAAAGTTGTTAATAATATTTTTATAATCAATTTTTTTTTATCTAATATAACCAACCCATTTAATCTTTTTTGAGACATTATTGATCTTAGCTAAGAATTTATCAATTTTAATTTTGAAAAACTTCTTTCAATGAGGCACCTGTTATAGGAATTGTTAATATTATTCTATAAGCAATATAAGCGTTTGAAAAAGAAAAGTCTTTTTATTTAGTTGAGTATGTTGATTAGAGTAGTATCTTCTACTTATGCTATTTGCCTTATAAAAATCAATCCCAATTCACACGTTAATTATTTATATTACCCACTTTTAAGTAAGTCAAACAATTACTTTATTTAAGTAGCAAAAAAAAGATTTCTTTCTTTTTATATGAAAAAGTCTACTTTTGTACTACAACTACTAAATATTATTCTTTTAAACACGTATAATGATATTGTTTCTAAAAATGGGGCCTCTCAATTTTGGGGCCTGAGGCACAAGCCTTATTGACTACAAAATTAGAGTCGGCATTGCTTAAGATCTTAAATTGAAATATGTGTATAATTTATCAAAAATAAATTATTTAAATCTTGTGATATTAAACATAATATGTTATTTCTATAACAAGAAATTACATTAAGAATAAAATAAAATATTAGAATTAAAGAGTAGTACTAATAAATATAGAAAATAACATTCTTTCGAAATCCTAGCAATGACAACTCCAGAACTTCTATCTCGTGAAATTTAATCAGAGAGAAATATTAATCACGTGAAATTTTATAAATATAATATTTGACCTCATACAACCTGTAGTGTAATATAACAATTCCCACTAGGTAAATCCCTTATTCTATTAGGAACACACACCCAATTAATCCACTATGAAGATTCTTCTATAATATGTATAAAATGTGGATGTCTAGGGCATAACCTTCATTACTGCCCAACCTTTACAATCTCTTCCACTTCAAATGGAACACAAGGAAATCCAAATACAACCACCAGTGAAGATGATCAACAAAAGCAATAGAAAACTGTCACCTATGCTAAGAACAAGAGCAACACCAAGATGAAAGACAACCAATTACCCCAAACCATGTCCAAAAGCCAAAACCACCCAAATTCCCCCAATACCACCATCAAAGACACAATGGATCCACACGGGCCCCATGACACTAAAAAACCAACCAATAACCTCAACCTACAAAACCAATCCAACCTACCAAAGCAAAACCCCACACCAGACCCACCCCATACAAAAGCCTAAACCGTCCAAATCCACCCAATACTGTCTATAATACATTCATGCAACCCTAATCCAAATCCCTCCAAACCATCATCATCTCATATACAATCCCCAATACCTACGCCCTCTGATAACCTAGGAGAAACTAATCATTACTTCAAATCACCCCCCCCCCACACACACACACACCCTTAGCCATAGAGCCATGTCCAAGTACATACCTCCACAAAACAACAAGAAGAAACAAACAAAACTAGTCAATCATTATAAGTCTACTACCCTAAGTCCGGCTACAAACATACACATGCACGAACGATGCACGAACGATACACACTAAACACAAACGAAAAAGTGAAACAATGATGCCCATGCAAACAAATACAAACTCTACCATACCTCCCATGTCCCAAAAGGCCAAAAGTACTTCCCACACTCCACCTCACTTGCCAGACTTTGCTACCTCACTATCATCACTATCTAAAGAATCTCCACCCAATACTACTTCCACTGAACCTACATCACCTAAATCACACAGTAGTCCACTGCACGAAACTTACACAAGTCCATCAACCAACAACAATGGCCTACCCCCTTCCATTAAAATTACATCAATTACATCCCCAAAGAATCCTTCAAATACCACCACAACTAACCTTAACACCACATCAACTCAAATCTCCAAATTGACTGCCAACCCAACCAAGCTCTTCCAATGTATCGAACACAAAGCCACAGGAACCACCAACAACAACAAAGACACAAGAGAAATATAAACAATGCCCACATCAACCACTACTACCACCCCCCTCCACCTCACATAATTATCCACCACCAACATCCCCATACAGAACAGTGTACTCCGTTCTCTCCAATTTATCCACTCATGAACCAACCATCACCTCTCCCACCACAACAAATACTCCCCCACCCCACCCCACCCCCACCCCCCGGAAAAAATAGAAATCTTTAAAGAATTTTTAATTAAAGAAAAAATAAGATAAGTAATTAATTTAGAATTTTCCGTCTTTAGAGAAAATCCTGGAAGAAAATAAGAGAAACAAGAGAATTTGTATAAGAGTAATATATAGTTAGAAGGTTCTATTAACTAAATAAAATGGAAATAAGTATAGTGAAAATAAAATCGGATTCCAGTCGATGAATCTTGCAATGAGATATGCCCTACAATAAACCAACAGCCATTGATAGATCTACAACTACTGCAAAACCATGTCACACTACTATTGGAAACCTCAGAAGAGATGGCCTCCTCAATCCAGGAAGGAGTCCCAAACCAAACGCAACAAGATCAAGTCTTGAACCTAATCCATCAACAAGATATCACTCTTTGGCGAACGCACGAAGTTATCAACCAATATCAACAATGACAAACCTAAGCACCTCACCTCCCTCCCTATTGGAATACACCCCCGCAGAACAACTTCTTGCCATGGCTTGCTCCTCTCCACCAACCAGTGAGGCCCCATCAACCCCCAATACCAACAACAATGCAACCACTGCAACAGAACACAATCATCAACCACAATTCCAACTCTCCACCAAATTCACCACATCAGGAAAATCACTACCAAGCAAAAGAAGACAACGACCTACCGGAGACCTTCATGGAACCCATGATTTTGAACGACTTTCTGATGATCTACATGTCGGGAAATATAGAAAAAAGATACCTAATTTTCATCCCTCTGAACCTCCAGAAAACCTCATTGAACATACGCCTAAACCCCTCCTCATTGGAAGAGAGATATGTCATGCTTATGATCCCAACCCTACAAGACATCTTATTACTAGCAGCCTTTTACAATCCTCACCACTTGCTAATGCACTTGGAATTATCACTGGCTCCGGAAGAGAGCATCCCATAATATGAAGGTTTAATGAAGATAATGCTATGCAATTGCCGGGGAGCTCATAATCAAGAATTCCGCCGGAATCTCAGGTTCTTGCTCACATGGAACAACCCTTCTATCCTGTGCCTCACAGAAACAAAAATGGCTGATCACACTAAGCTACTCATGGAGTTCAACTACAGAGACTTAATCCAAGTTGCAGCTCAAGGCCAATCAGGAGGTATAGTACTTCTTTGGCGCGCCCATGAATTGGTTGTCAATACAGTAACAATCACAAGTCAAGAGATACACGCCTCTGTCCAGGTAAATAAATCACCTTCATGGTTACTATCCTTAGTTTATGCTAGTAATAATTTTACCGATAGGAAAATACTATAGAACAACCTACAAACAGTCCATGAACGCTATAACTGTGCATGGCTTCTATATGGTGACTTCAACGAGGTCTCCACCTCTAAGGAAAAATATGGTGGAGCACCTATTAATCTAAAAGAAACTCCACTTTCAATAAATGCCTTAATAATATTAAAATGATTGATCTAGGATTCTCAGGGCCTAGATTCACCTGGACAAATAAACCTAATTTTAATCACACAAAAAAAATCATCCAAACACTATTATCATGGAAAGACTGGATAAATTCTATGGTAACACTAAATGGATAGAATTATTCCAAGATTCGTCTGTCAAGCACTTAACTCGTACACACTCTGATCACTGCCCTTTAATCCAAAATTTAACAAAACCTTACTCCAAACCTACTCCAACCTTCAAATTTGAAACAATGTGGCTATAACACCCCCAATTCCAACATGTTGTAGCAAAAACTTGGCTAGACGAAAATGACTATTATAAGGGCCTAAACAACTTCATTGACCTAGCAAAAGAGTGGAACATACACACTTTTGGGAATATCTTTTACAAAAAAAGGATCCTAATTGCCCGTCTGAAAGGACTTCAAAAGATGCAACTAGGAAACAAAACCTCTTTCCACTACAATCTTGAAAATCAACTAATCACGGATTTCAATAACTTACTTCGAATAGAGGAAGAATACTGAAAATTAAAATCCCGCGTCCAATGGCTTAATGACGGAGATGCTAATACATCCTACTTCCACCTCTCCACAATAATAAGACGTAGACAAAATAGAATCCTAAGTCTCCATGATTCACTAGGAAATTGGACTTTTGACATCCAAACTATTCGTGATACAATCCTTAATTACTACCAAGACCTTTTTACTACTCAACTAACACATTGCCAAAATGAATTTATTCCTACCTTCTCAGATTCACTCACAAATGATGACATCCAAGCATTACAAAGACCCCTATCCACTTTAGAGATCACAAATTCAGTAAACTCATTCAAACCTCTTAAAGCTCCTGGCCTGGATGGACTGCACCCCATTTTCTTCCAAAAATTTTGGTCGGAAATAAAGCAAGCAGTAATACACACCTGCCAACAAGCCTTCCATGCATCCACTATCCCTCCCAAAATAAATAAAACTAATATTTTCCTAATCCCTAAGACTAACTTTCCAGAATTCATACACCAATACAAACCAATTGGCCTATGTAATACCATATACAAGATCATTACTAAAATTATTGTTAATAAATTAAACCTCTACTTCCAAAATTAATCAATCCAACTCAAAGCAACTTTCTAAAAGGCTATAAGACAGCTGACAATATCATCCTTGTTCAGGAGATCATACATTATTTTAAAAAATAACAAGGCAAAAAAGGGAATATGATGATAAAAATTGACCTCGAAAAAGCTTTCGACCGATTAGAATGGTCCTTCATTCGTTATTCCCAACAGCACTTACGCTTTCCGCAACCCTTAATTAACCTCATAATGTCTTGTGTTACAACTTCCCCCGTATCCATAATTATCAACGGCACACCCACTCCCTTCTTTCAACCATCTAGATGTATAAGACAAGGAGACCCGCTATCACCATACCTATTTATCATATGTATGAAATTATTATCCCGCATTATTGAGCACAATGTAGACATTTGCCGGTGGACCCCCATACACCTAAATAAAAATGCTCAACGACTCTCGCACCTCATGTTTGCGGACGACCTCATCCTACTAGCACAAGCAACCACTTCCAATACTGCTACAATAATTGACATATTCCAACAATTAAGTGCAAAATCTGGACAAAGAATTAATTTCCAGAAATCAAAGCTTCTTTTCTGAGCTAACGTATACCCTTCTCTTAGCCAAGTGATATCAAATTTCTTAAATATCCCCATTACCACAAACATAGGCAAATACATAGGAGTACCAATCACACACAACCAACCTAAAACATCTGATTACCAATACATTATTGATCGAGTCACCTCAAAACTATCTGGTTAGAGTTCAAAATTTCTCACCCTAGCGGGAAGGACTACCCTAATCAAATCATTCCTAAACACAATTCCCACATACGCAATGCAAATTAATCTACTACCACCCAAACTAATACACAAACTAGAACAAATTCAACGCAACATCCTATGGGGCTCAACTTATCAAAAACGTAAATTGCATTTAATAAACTGGGACAAGATCACCACACCAAAATCCGAAGGGGGCTTGGGAATACAAAAACTATCCTAGAAAAATAAGCCTAGCTAATAAATCTCCTTTGGCGTTATACATATTCCAATAATTCTCCTTGGTCCAATATCTTATCAGCAAAATATGACCATCCACAAGAACATTCCAAAAACTTTCTATATAATCAAAAAACCCGCCTTAACGACTCCTACTTTTGGAAAAGCATGATCAAAAACATTAATTATTGTTGCACAGGAACTAGTTGGAACATGACCAATGGTAAAAACATAAACCTTTGGGCTGACCACTGGATTGCAAATAACTTATCTCTTAGACACCTAATCCAGGGACCTATCCCTAAACACGAACTACATAAACTAGTGGCACATCTCATCTCACACTCCACCCGGGACACCTCTAATCTCTCCTTTCCATTACCCCCACAAATCATGTCCCTCATACAAAACACACACATCCTTACAACCCAACAAGGAGAAGATACATCATACTGGCACCACTCTGATGATGGATCATTTACCACTTCCTCAGCCTACCTATTTATACTACATCAAGACACTCACCGCAAAATGGTTTTCCCCAACAATTGGATCTGGAAACTAATCACACTACCAAAAATAAAATATTTTTTATGGCTTCTTTCATATGAGAAACTCCCAACCAAATCACTTCTATGACACAAGAAAACACTAACAACCCATGCTGCCCGAATTGTATTAATATTCGAGAGGACATCCCACACATCTTTCTACACTGCAAACCAGCAAGCGCCTTGTGGCGCCACCTCCGCATAAAAACACCTACAACCAATCTTATGCACTAGTTACACAAGCTATGCACCTCACATACACAAATCCAATTAAACTCCGGCACTTCTATACCATCCTTCATTCTAACTCCCATCCTCCTGTGGCAACTTTGGCTAAACCGCAATAATAACCACTTCAAAAAAACAAAATCACCTAATAGACACCATCACAATTTTCTCTCTAGCATCTCAAGTCTATTATTTAACAAATATCCCTAACAAAAAGACTAAGGCTAAGATTATCCCTTGGGATAAACCACAGTCACCACACTATAAACTCAATATCGACGGGGCTTATGACCCAACAAATCATCAGGGAGGAGCTGGAGGAGTTTTTTGTGACTCCACAGGGCAATGGATCTACGGCTTTGCAACACATTTACCAAGTACAAATGCCCTACAGGCTGAGCTACTGGTACTTTACCATGGACTGACTATTGCTACCAATCGAATCCTTCGTCCATTAAATGTTGAAACAGACTCACAAGTATTACTTCAAATTGGCAGCCCAAGATACTTACAACTCATTACATCTTGCAGGTCAATGATCCAGGAACTCAACATCTAACAACTCAACCACGCAATGAGAGAAAGCAATGGAGTTGCGGATGCACTGGCAAAATTTGGAAAATCAAACGCAGGATCACCCTCACAACCAGTCTTGTAGTTTGAAGAACCCCCCCCCCCCCCGTTTACTCTCATGCATCTACATTATGATGCATCTGGCACGTCCAACCTCCTTTAAATTATCTCCTGTATTTTCGCACTTAATTATCAATAAAATTCTCCTTCCATAAAAAAAAAAACTCCCACGTTAGATTACAGACTAAGTCCAAATACTGCCACGTTATATTATATCTCTTTTTGACTTTTCTCTTTCTTCCTCTTTTGCCTACGTAAGCGTCTCTATTCCTTCCTCACATGGCAATACTCTACTCATTGGGACGGAGTAGAAACAGTAGCAGTAAAAACGAGCAAAGATTGTTCCATTGGGACAGACACGGGAAAAGAAGCAAGAGGTACTTTATCAGACACCAAATCGAAATCTTCATTATCAAGCCCACGAGAAAAAAGATGTTCATCAGAGTCACGAGCTGCTATAGCAGTTCCTTCATCAGAACTCACTAAAGTGGCTTCAGCAGGCTCGGTCATGGGAACAAAACGGGGAGGAGTAACTTCATCATCTGAGATAACACGCCTTCTAGCTCGTGGACTTTTAATCAATGAACTCCCATCCTGTTCCTCTTCTTCTTTAGAATCCTGGGATTGCTAGCTTTCCTTTCCGATAAAGAANTATACTCAGAAGCAACCGTCAAACGAAAAAGTTAATGATGGGAACGTCATAATGAAAACTATCACTTCGTGATTGATGTAGCCGTAAAAAAGCCCTAAAAGACGCTGAAGGGTTGCAGTCCCAATCGAAAGACGCCACGTGTCACGAGCATTAAATGGAAGTGACATGCGAAGCGTCAGTTCTAGAGAAGGTATAATGGCGGCAAATATTCTTGCTTTAATGAGATCCACTTCCCAAATATTCAATTGTTCAATATATGCCAAGTGGGGGGACTATCTGTATTGGGAAAATCAAATTAATGTTTGATTTTAATTGTATGCTGACATGTCAAGACACGTGGATCAGTCAAAGTATGACAAATGGCAGAAAGTATTCAAAGAGCTGTGAGTCATGATAGGTACGGGGAAGAATACCATAAAATAAGAAAGAGACGGTTACTCGTATCTCTTGATAGTTTGAAGAGACGGCGGAAGAATGAAGCTGGTTAGCAAAAAAGTACAGATACGTATTATCTGCAATTAATGAGAATCAATGAAAGGAAGCATTATAGAATCTTCATGAAACAGTTACGATTATTAGTTATAACATTACATTAATGTCATTAATTGCTCATAATGGCTCCATTATGAAGAGAAAGAAACGTAGTACTTAGAAGTAGCTATAAAAGGAGAGAAAATAACATTTGTAGGACACACTGATTATTGCTGAAATATACTTATTTACATTGCAAAAAATCTGCTTATTCTATTATCCCTTCAATCTCAATTTTTCTTTTCTTGTTACTCAATTATTTCATTATTCGATTATCAATAACCCGAGTTCTTTTAAAAATTACGTTTGGACCGAAATACTCATTTTCTGGTTAAACAAATTGGTTCCGTTAACGGGAATCTGATAATCTATTACTTTCTAAATCGACTCTTTTGTCAAATCAATCATGTCGAATGTCAATGACAACAACCCGAGAGACCATCAACACCAAGAGAATCCGCAAGGCAATGGAACTCTGGTTCCTTTCCCACGAAATTCTCCTCGACAATCTCGAGAAGGAACTCCTGATGGATCTCAGTCAAGTATGAATGATCAGTTTGAAAATGATGAGCCTATTAATGAATCTTTGAAAAAGTTGATCTCTCAACAGGTCAGCAATGCTCTTGAGGCTTTCGCTAACCAGCTGCCTGTTGTGCCACCAACACCTACTCCAAACAACAACACTTTAGAAAATCCTCGCTCAGGACTCGTTAACTCGGGCAGTGGAGAAACTCCTAGAGAATCTTGTGATGGAGGGTCAGGTAACCCAGTTAATTCTGATTTATAAAATTCAGTACTAACTTAGTAGAAACAGCTCAAGGAGCAGAGCGATCGCATAGAGTAGATACCTGGAGTGCCGCCCGTAATTAAGGGAATAGATATGGATGAATATTCTCAACAACCTTGGAAGCCAAGTGCCTCTCCTTTACCAATTCCAAAGAAGTTCAAGATGCCCGATATTCCAAAATACGACGGGACAACTGATCCTCGGGATCACGTGACTACATTCACGACCGGTGTAAAAGGCAACGACTTGACCAAGCAAGAACTTGAATTAGTATTGGTTAAAAAATTCGGAGAAACACTCACGAAGGGAGCATTGACATGGTATTCTCTTTCACCTAAAAATTCTATTGATTCTTTCGCTGAGCTTGCAGATTCATTTATCAAGGGCACATTCGGGAGCTCAAAAGGTTGAAAAACGAATGGAGGACATTTTTAAAATAAAACAAGGTGGTACGGAGCCGCTCAGGGAATTCGTAGACAGATTTCAACGTGAAAGGATAATGTTGCTATGCGTACCTGATAATTGGGCAGCTATGGCCTTCGCCAGTAATTTAAATGGCAAAAGTTCGGAAGCTATGAGGAGACTCAAAGAAAGTTTGCGGGAATTTCCAACAACAACTTGGAATGATGTTTATAATAGATACAGCACGAAGCTACGGATAGAAGAAGATACTATCATTCAATCTCGGAAAGATGAAAGGGTAGGTTCAAGACGGTCTGAAACTGGAAAAAGGCCCGGTAAAAACAGGTACGAACCTTACATGGGACCAGCAGGAAGAGATTCGCGTTCAAAATAGGAAAACCCAAGGTATGATTCTAGATCAAAAGACAGAGAGTCAAGATCGTCATCAAGGTTTGGCAAGGAACAAAACATGCGGGATACGCGAGATGATGATAGAAGCTCGAAAGCAAAGATCGGAGGTTNTAAAACCAAAACCAAACCAAATTTGATCGGTTTTTAAAATTCAAAATCAAAACCAAACCAAACCAAAAAGTATCGATTTTTTTGGTCGGCTTGGTTTGGTTTTCGGTTTGGTTCGATTCGGATTTTTATGAACACCCCTAGTTATAACGTTACATTAATATCATTAATTGCTCATAATGACTCTATTATGAAGAGAAAGAAACGTAGTACGTAGTACTTAGAAATAGCTATAAAAGGAGAGAAATAACATTTGTATGGGACACGGAGGATTGCTGAAATATATTTATTTACATTTCAAAAAAACTGCTTATTCTATTATTCCTTCAATCTCAATTTTTCTTTTCTTGTTACTCAATTATTTCATTATTCGATTATCAGTAACCCGAGTTCTCCTAAAAATTACGCTTTGACTGAAATACGTATTTTCTGGTTAAACAAATTGGTTCCGTTACCGGGAATATGATAATCTATTACTTTCTAAATTGACTCTTTCGTCAAATCAATCATGTCGAATGTCAATGAAAACAACCAGAGAGACCATCAACACCAGGAGAATCCGCAAGGCAATGGAACTCCGGTCCCTTCCCCACGAAATTCTCCTTGACAATCTCGAGAAGGAACTCCTGATGGATCTCAGTCAAATATGAATGATCAGTTTGAAAATGATGAGGCTATTAATGAAGCTTTGGAAAAGTTGATCGCTCAACAGGTCAGCAATGCTCTTGAGGCTTTCGCTAACCAGCTGCCGGTTGTGCCACCAACACCTACTCCAAACAACAACACCTTAGAAAATCCTCGCTCAGGACTCGTTAACTCAGGCAGTGGAGGAACTCCTAGCGAATCTCGTGATGGAGGGTCAGGTAACCCAGTTAATTCTGATTTACAACATTTAGTACTAACTTTGCAGAAACAGCTCAAGGAGCAGAGCGATCGCATAGAGCAGATACCTGGAGTACCGCCCATGATCAAGGGAATAGACATGGACAAATATTCTCAACAACCTTGGAAGCCAAGTGTCGCTCCTTTACCAATTCCAAAGAAGTTTAAAATGCCCGATATTTCAAAATACGATGGGATAATTGATCCTCGGGATCACGTGACTACATTCACGATCGGTGTAAAAGGCAACGACTTGACCAAGCAAGAAATTGAATCAGTATTGGTCGAAAAATTTGGAGAAACACTCACGAAGGGAGCATTAACATGGTACTCACTTTTACCTGAAAATTCTATTGATTCTTTTGCTGAGCTTGCAGATTCATTCATCAAGGCACACTCGGGAGCTCAAAAGGTTGAAAAACGAATGGAGGACATCTTTGAAATAAAACAAGGTGATACAGAGCTGCTCAAGGAATTCGTAGACAAATTTCAGCGTGAAAGGATGATGTTGCCACGCGTACCTGATAATTGGGCAGCTATGGCCTTCGCCAGTAATTTAAATGGCAAAAGTTCGGAAGCCACGAGGAGACTCAAAGAAAGTTTACGGGAATTTCTAGCAACAACTTGGAATGATTTTTATAATAGATACAACACGAAGCTGCGGATAGAAGAAGATACTATCATTCAATATCGGAAAGATGAAAGGGTAGGTTCAAAACGGTCTGACTCTGAAAAAAGGCCCGGTAAAAACAGGTACGAATCTTACATGGGACCAGAAGGAAGAGGTTCGCATTTAAAAAAGGAAAACCCAAGGTATGATTCTAGATCAAAAGACAGAGAGTCAGGATTGTCATCAAGGTTTGGCAAGGAACGAAACATGCGTGATACGCAAAATGATGATAGAAGCTCGAAAGCAAAGATCGGAGGTTACAGTTTTAATGTTAGCACATCCGAGTTGGTGGCTGTTTTAAGAAACATGGGTGACAAGGTACGGTGGCCAAAAGAAATGAGATCAAACCCAAACAGGAGAAATCCCGATATTTTGTGTGAGTTTCACAACGATCATGGTCATGAAATGTCCGAATGCAGATTGTTACAAGGTGAAGTAGAACATTTATTAAAACAAGGATATTTATCTGAATTCTTTAGTGAAAAGGGGAAGTAAGCATATATGAAGAATAGGCAGAAACCGCCAAAACCTCCTTCCCCAAAAAGAACGGTTAACGTCATCAGTGGTGGAGAAGACATCAATGGTGTAACGTATACGACAACAAAGAAAGTGTCGAAAATTACGGTTACCCACGGGAAGCGAGTTCGACAGGTTTTAGAAGAAGATAGTATTACATTTGATGATGCAGATGCAGATGGCGTGCTAACCCCACATAATGATGCACTGGTAATATCTTTACTTCTACATGATACTAATGTCAAACGAGTTTTGATTGACCCAGGTAGTTCCGTGAATATTATTCTCTTGAGAGTGGTAAATGAGATGCAAGTTGATAACCAAGGCACACACCTTGTCCGGTTACAACTCGAGCGTCATAATAAAAGGCGAGATAATACTCACCACATTCGCAGAAGGAGTAGTCAAAGACACCAAATTTCAAGTAGTAGAAATGGATATGGCTTACAATATGATTCTCGGCAGACCGTGGATTCATGAGATGGATGATGTTCCATCTACTTTACATCAAGTTATCAAATTCCTTTCACAATGGGGAATACGGCAAATCCATGGTGACCAACAAGCATCTCGGAGTATTAACTCCGTAGCAGATTCAAGCGCGAAAAGCGAAGAAAAATAGCAATCACAGAATCCAGCTGAGGATGCTGAAATACAAGCCTCAACTAAGCATGGGCGAACAGATGTGGACTCGAGGCCTGATACCATCCAAGAACCAGAAGAAAATGAGAACATCAAAACAACGATTGAAGAATTGGAAGCTGTAGTACTATTTGCACCCTGGCCTGACAGAAAAGTCTACATCGGGACCAACCTCAGCCAAGAAATGAAATGTAAGTTGACTGAATTTTTAAAAGCTAACGTAGACTGTTTTGCTTGGTCCCATTCAGATATGACAGGTATACCCCCGGAGGTAATGACTCACAAATTAAATGAAGATCCATCGTACCCACCTGTCAAACAAAAGGAAAGGAAGCAAGGCTCCTTCAAGAATCAGGTGATTCAAGATGAGGTGCAGAAACTTTTAAAAATCGGGTCTATCCGCGAGGTAAAGTATCCAGATTGGTTGGCTAATACTGTAGTAGTACCAAAAAAGAATGGTAAGTGGCGAGTTTGCGTAGATTATACTGATCTAAATAAAGCTTGCCCTAAAGATTCTTTTCCATTACCGCATATAGATCAACTAATTGATGCTACTGCAGGACATGAATTATTGAGCTTTTTAGATGCCTATTCAGGGTATAATCAGATAAAAATGGATCCTATAGATGAAGAAAAGACTTCATTTATAACAGATAGGGGGACTTACTGTTACAAAGTAATGCCATTCGGACTCAAGAATGCTGGGGCCACATATCAAAGGCTGGTAACCAAAATGTTTCAAGAGTACCTAGGGAAAACCATGGAGGTTTATATAGATGATATGCTGGTCAAGTCACAACAAGCAGGGGATCATATTCAACACTTGTCTGATACATTTCAGATTCTTCGTAAATTTAACATGAAATTAAATCCTGAGAAATGCGCGTTTGGAGTTTCATCAGGTAAGTTCTTGGGATTTCTTGTTTCTAACCGTGGCATTGAAGTAAATCCCACGCAGATTAAAATCTATTGAAGAAATTCCGGATATACTGACGAGTAAAAAAGAAGTACAGAGACTGACAGGAAGAATAGCTGCTTTCGGAAGATTTATTTCCAAGTCATCAGAAAAATGTTTCAGGTTCTTTTCAGCCCTAAAAAAGCAAGATCAATTTGAATGGACTGAAGAATGTCAACAAGCGCTTAAAAATTTGAAAGTATACTTGTCAAATCCACCATTGCTCGCAAAACCAAAAGATGGGGAAAAACTACTCATCTATCTTGCTGTCTCAGAAGTGGCGGTAAGTGCTGTGTTAGTTCGAGAGGACCAAGGTAAACAATCTCCGATTTATTATGTTAGCAAGTCATTATTAGATGCTGAGACTCGGTATCCTCATCTAGAAAAACTTGCACTTGCGTTAATTATGGCATCTAGGAAGTTAAGGCCTTATTTTCAATGTCATCCTATCTCTGTAGTAACTGCCTACCCCTTACGTAATATACTGCATAAACAAGAGTTATCAGGTAGACTAGCCAAATGGGCTATAGAGCTAAGCGAATATGACATTACATATCAACCAAGAACTGCAATAAAGTCACAAGTTTTGAGATTTTGTAGTAGATTTTAGTCAAGGGATACAACTGGAGGCAGAAAAAGAACTGCAGGTATTTAACGGGTCTAATCCAGGTACTTGGACCTTATTTACTGATGGTTCATCAAATGTAAAAGGAGCAGGTCTAGGCATTGTTTTGGTACCACTACGGGAGAAACTATACGACAAGCCATAAAATGTCATCCTATTACTAATAATGAGGCAGAATATGAAGCTGTGATTGCAGGTTTAGAATTGGCACGAGAGCTCGGAATAGAGCAAGTCATAATCAAAAGCGATTCACAGCTCGTAGTTAACCAAATGCAGGGGACTTACACAGCTAGAGAGGCAAGGATACAACAATACCTGGAAAAGGCACGGGATTTAGTCAGGCAATTCTAAACTTAGAAAGTCATGCACATACCAAGAGAAGAGAATGCCGAGGCTGATGCTTTAGCTAATCTTGCATCCGCTGCAGAAGTAACCAATGAAGAAAATGCTTCCGTGATTCATTTGTTTCATTCATTGCTTGATCAAGATAAAAACGAGGTAAATTACAATAATTTAACTTGGGATTGGAGAAATGAAATTGTCAATTTTTTTGCAGTATGGAATACTACCTGAGGATAAGAAAAAGGCTCAGGCACTTCGCCAAAAGGCAGCTCGTTACTGTTTAAATCAAGGCAATTTATATCGAAAGATGTTCGGTGGCCCTCTAGCAAGATGTCTCGGACCTTCTCAAACAGAATATGTGATGAAAGAAATACAGGAGGGACACTGTGGGAATCACGCTGGAGGAAGATCTTTGGTTAAAACCATAATTAGAGCTGGCTATTACTGGCCAAAAATGGAAGAAGAAGCGGAAAATTTTGTGGCCAAGTGTGACAAGTGCCAAAGATATGGCAACAACATGCATCGACCGGCCGAATTATTACATCCAGTTGTGGCACCAAGGCCTTTTATGAAATGGGGGATGGATATCGTAAGACCATTACCACAAGCTAAAGGTAAGGTAAGATTTCTGTTAGTACTCATTGACTATTTTACTAAGTGGGTAGAAGCAGGAGCTTTCAAACAGGTACGAGAAAAAGAGGTCAGGGACTTCATCTAGCGTAACATCATATGTCGATTTGGGTACCAAAAGAGATCGTGTGTGATAACGGCCCACAATTCATAGGTGTAAAAATCACAGAATTCTTCCAAAGCTGGCAAATTAAAAGAATTACCTCGACACCTTATCATCCGGTGGGCAATGGACAAGCTAAATCGACAAATAAAGTTATTATTAAAAATTTGAAGAAAAGATTAGAAGAATCAAAGGGTAATTGGCCAGAAGTACTACTGGGAGTCTTGTGGGCTTATCGAACAACAGCAAAAACAAGTACGGGAGAAACACCGTTTTCACTTGTATACGGAGCTGAAGCCTTAATTCCAGCCGAAATAGGGGAGCCAAGCACGAGATATACTCAAGCTACTGAAGAGTCGAATGAAGAAGAGATGCGGGTAAATTTGGATTTACTTGAAGAAAGAAGGGAAATTGCTCTAATAAGGATGGCAGCACAAAAACAAGTTATTGAGCGGTATTACAATCGGAAGGCTCCTCTCAGATACTTCAAGATTGAGGACTACGTACTTAAGAAAGTTTTCCAATCCACGAGGGCAGTTAATGCAGGAAAATTAAGTCCAATTTCGGAAGGACCTTACAAGATTCATGGAATCGCAGGAAAGGGTGCATATGAGCTTGAAACCCTGGATGGCAAGATTTTACCCTAAAATTGGAATGTTGTTCATCTGAAGAAGTACTATTTCTAAGGAAAAGAAATACCCACGCTCAGGTATCCCTCATTTACAATTTTATATTTTGTGAAAATTATACTAACGATTTTAGATGATAGGCAAAAAAGCTAGCCCACACTAAATGATGAATTTAGACCTGAAAGACACGCGGAAGAAACATAATTCCCAGTCTAGGGTTGCAACTATTCTGATAGAAATAGAATGAGCTAAGGAGTCTACATCTAAAATTATACCTCCGAGTCCCGTATGTTTTTCCTTTTCAGGAAAAGGACCGCATGGAAGGAATAATCAAGTGCTCGAGATTTCATACTTCAAAACTCAAACACTTAGGGGACTATATAATATACATATAATATGTGTATAAGGAAAGCAAAGAAGACTGGAACAATTAAATCTCAAGTCAAGCTTACAGTCTACTCAACAAGTGTAAAGTTCAGAGCAAAGTCACAAGTCAAAAACACAAGCCTGATTCAAAAATCTGTGAAGAATACATTCATAGATATAAATTTAGGCAGTATTTAGCCATGGGTCATAAAGAAACCCTTGGATCTTTTTTATTACAAATCTGTTGTAAAGAAAAGAGTTACTGAAGAATTATAGAAGATATTTAAATACATGTATGATGGAAAAGTTAGAATAAAAACTTTATCAAAAGTTATTCCATGAAACATGTGTGTTCCTATTTCTTCTTTCGTATGTTTACACCATTATGAAGTTGAGACGTCTTTTTCATTAAGTGTCGTATATAAAAGGGCCCTCTTTTATAATTCATGTTTGATTCAAAAATCCATGAAGTTAATTAAGCATTTCTTAAATGCAAAAAGTCAAAATGGGTAAGGCAAAAATCCACGTATTAAAATAAGACCCTGGATTTATAAAGAAACAAGGCAAATTATTAAAAGAGTATACCAGAAACTCAAAAGAATTAAGTTAAAGCAAAAACTTTATAATATTAATTTAAAACTAAGTATGAACTTAGTCTTAAACTGATTGTCATTTTAATTCCCGAAAAGACTTGGGTACATGTTGTTACGAAAAATATTACCCCCAAAATGGGACCAGGGGTAAAACCACCACGCATTTCACCAAAAAAAACAAAAAAAAAAGGAGTCAAACTTCACAAATAAACTTCCACTGTGGAGCATGTTCAGAAGAAGATTTCAAGACGACATCATCAGCAACAGAAGGCTTGATTTGGTCTGAAGGAGCTGGGACATCCACCACACCAGGATTAGCTTCGATGTTCTCGGGAGTATCTGTCATGGATGAAGAAAAACTTTGGCCTTGCTGAGTTTTTTCAATGGTTTCTTTAATCTTCGCTAACTCGGCATCCAAGTTAAAACCTTCTTGGCTAACCTCCATAAGGGTATCATGGCGCGTATTCAAAATGGCCCAACTTACTTCAACAGCAGCCTTGTCCTCAAGAGCCTCGTAGTCTCTTTCCCAATGATCAATTTCATTCTTGAGCTCTTCCTTCTCAGCCAAAGCAGCATCGTAAGAAGATTGTAAAGGGGCAAGTGAACTCTCCAAAAACTTGACCTTATCTGAAGACACACGTAGATCTTCTTGAGTCTGGGTGAGAGTTTGAACAAGCTCACCAGCGTAAACCTCTTTTTCATTCAACAAGGCCTTCAGACTTCTTATCTCTTCAGTAGCTTTGGAGAGTTGTTCAGAAAAAGATGACTCGAGGAGGTTTTTATCCTTGCCCACCTGGTTGGAAGAAGCTTTTTCAACTGCTAGCTCCAATGCCATGATTCTAAGCTACTGCTCTCTAAGGTACATTTGCTTTCTTCTAAAACTTCCATCTCAAGTTGAAGATTTTCATAATGCTCTTTCCAATTATCTGCCTCAGTCTGGTAATCATGCATCAATTGTTCCGTATGGGAAACCCTTTTCATTATCTCCGTGCCGACGAGATTGATCTAAAAAAGGGGGGGGGGGGGGGTAATACATAAGAATCATAGTAAAAGGAAAGTGGTATACAATATGAAACGAAATTTGTACCTTCAATGATGATTGCACGATGTCATTCATCTAAGTCAAAGAACTATGACTTTCTAGCTTGGATTTTTCAACTGGACCAATCAAGGGTTTCAACCATACGTCAGCTTGTCCTGATTTCTTCAGAAGATTACCTTCGACAGGAACCTCAATGGTAATTTGTTTCATCACTCTACTTCCACTTGAAGAACCAACTTCGGTTCGAGAAATATTAGTAGCGGGGACTGTAGAGGAAGTCATAATGGCTTGAGACGGAGCAGAAACAGTAACAGTAAAAACGAGCAAAGATTGTTCCATTAGGACAGACACGGGAAAAGAAACAAGAGGTACTTCATCAGACACCAAATCGAAATCTTCATTATCAAACCCACGAGAAAAAAAGATGTTCATCAGAGTCACGAGCTGCTATAGCGGTGCCTTCATCAGAACTCACTAAAGTGGCTTCAGCAGGCTCGGTCATGGGAACAGAACGGGGAGGAGTAACTTCATCATCTGAGATAACACGCCTTCTAGCTCGTGGACTTTTAATCAATGAACTCCCATCCTGTTCCTCTTCTTCTTTAGAATCCTGGGATTGCTAGCTTTCCTTTCCGATAAAGAACCCAAAATTATCTCCTGAGCTCTTGCCAAAGAAAGTCTAGAAGATGCAATCGATTCAGCACTAACACCACGAATAGAAAACCCTCATAAAAAGAAGGGTTAAAAATATTCTAATGAAAGAATGAGATGAAAATAAGATGGAAATATTCTTACCGTCGGTTTTAACCTTCCAACCAAACCTATTCGAGAGGTACTTCCAAGATCTAACTTCCATTGGAGCAATGGTCAATAACTATTCTACCCAACCACGAAAATTGGAAATCTCTTCAACAGTTCCCATGGTTGCTGGAATAAAAAAGCAAAACAATCACAGGAAGTACATACTCTTTTTATATAAATAGAAAAAAGAGAAAGTTGTAAAAAAAAATGTGCAAAATTCTACTTTTCAGGGAATGACATATTTTCTTCACCTACTAGCCCTACCGTGGGAGCAGCAACAAATTGGGCGTACCAGCCACGATCTTTATCATCCTCAGGGCTGACTAAAACCCTCTTACTCCTCGCCACCAGAGTGAAAATTCCATTGACGGAATAGCTTAGGGGAATAAAGATGAATTAGGTGAAAAAAGGTGAAGGGTAGTTGAGCCAAATTAGCCAAGTACCTTAAACATGCAACAGCCCTCCATACAATAGGGCCAATTTTTCCTAAACACACATTGAAAAAATTATAGAATTCAATAATAACAGGACCAATAGGGGGTCTAAAATCCAATGTAAAGGGATATGTATACACGAAAGAAAAGTCAGCCTTGAAGGACGTGATCCTTTAATTTGCATTAGGAATTATAATTGGGAAATTAAATTTCCAATGGCAGTCTCTACGGATAACAGAGATCAAACCTTCAGTAATCTGAGAAGGGTAAACATCAGCACGATCAAGAGAGGAAATAGAAGAAACCTGTTTCCTAATTGAATCTCTATCAGTATAAAAAGAAAGTTCAAAGGGAATAATTTCGTCTACTTTGGGTTCACGGACTGGATCATTAGAGTCCCTACTTCTGGCAGAAGATCTATGTGGAAGAGAACCCCTAGTTCTAGAAGAAGGAGGAGGAGTAGAACTAGGTAAAGGTGAAGGCGAACCTCTAATGGATGTTGATCCTAAACTACGTAACCTACCTCCTCTCCTGCTCCTAGTTGAAGCAAGAGGAAATTCATCTACAATAAGGACTTTACGAGGATCAGGGTTTGAAGAAGACATTGCTATATGGAGAAGAAAGGAAGATTGAATAGTCAAAGATGGAAAACCTTTTTATGAAAAAAAAAAAAGACAAAGGATATATTTATACTCAGAAGCAACCGTCAAACGAAAAAGGTAATGATGGGAACGTCATAATGAAAACCGTCACTTCGTGATTGATGTAGCCGTAAAAAAGCCCTAAAAGACGCTGAAGGGTTGCAGTCCCAATCAAAAGACGCCACGTGTCACGAGCATTAAGTGGAAGTGACATGCGAAGCGTCAGTTCTAGAGAAGGTATAATGGCGGCAAATATTCCTGCTTTAATGAGATCCACTTCCCAAATATTCAATTGTTCAATATATGGCAAGTGGGGGGACTATCTGTATTGGGAAAATCAAATTAACGTTTGATTTTAATTGTATGCTGACATGTCAAGACACGTGGATCAGTCAAAGTATGACAAATGGCAGAAAGTATTCAAAGAGCTGTGAGTCATGATAGGTACGGGGAAGAATACCATAAAATAAGAAAGAGACGGTTACTCGTATCTCTTGATAGTTTGAAGAGACGGCGGAAGAATGAACCTGGTTAGCAAAAAAGTACAGATACGTATTATCTGCAATTAATGAGAATCAATGAAAGGAAGCGTTATAGAATCTTCATGAAACAGTTACGATTATTAGTTATAACGTTACATTAATGTCATTAATTGTTCATAATGGCTCCATTATGAAGAGAAAGAAACGTAGTACTTAGAAGTAGCTATAAAAGGAGAGAAAATAACATTTGTAGGACACACTGATTATTGCTGAAATATACTTATTTACATTGCAAAAAATCTGCTTATTCTATTATCCCTTCAATCTCAATTTTTCTTTTCTTGTTACTCAATTATTTCATTATTCGATTATCAGTAACCCGAGTTCTTCTAAAAATTACGTTTTGACTGAAATACTCATTTTCTGGTTAAACAGTGTAACTGCAGTACTTCACAGTCAACTACAACGTGTTGAAAAAGAAAAATTAGTCAATCACCAGAAACTATAAATTAAAAAATCAGATTATTATCACAATATAATATTCACCTTACGAAATTTTAAATTCTGCACCAGTTAAAACTGACTTATTGAAAGTGATACTAAGTCTTTTTTAATAGAATACATATGTTTGAATAATACATTTTTCTTGACTATACTTATTTTCATCATTTCTCAAATTTTTTCAATCGATCTAGCTAGTTCAATCGTTGCATATATTAATTGGCTTCTTTTTCTTCTTGTCTACTCTCAAACTACTTTGATATATATAAGTCTGAAAATAAGCTGAAAAAGAGAGAGCTAAGAAAAAAACTGAGGGCAAAATGGAATAAATCAGCAGAAAAAAAAATTCATGTTTTAGCTCTTCCTTCTCCTTTACAAGGACACATAAACCCAATGGTTCATTTTTCTAAGTGTTTGGTATCAAGACCTGACCATTTTCACGTTAGATTTCGTTTGCATGTCCATGTTATCGGACTGTAATGGCTCATTAATCAACATTTAGTTCATTCCACACGACGAATCGCGCGCGCCACTAAATGGAAACAATATTGATGATCTTCTTGAATGGTAGCAAGCACAAATTACTAACAACTTTAGAGCTATTATTGAGAAATTTCCTGATGTGAAAGTTCTCATTTTGATTCACTTGCCTCTTGGATAATTGACTTAGCACACCAACTAGGACTAAAAGTGGCAGCATTTTCTCCAATACCTTGTGCTCCTTCTGCTATATATTATCATATGCATCCAGAAACAAGTAAAATTCCTTTAGATGGTTCTACTTTTTCGTTGCCTTCACTTCCCTTGTTGGAAAAGGAAGACTTGCCTTCTTTTGTATACCAACATCGTGATTTACATCCAACTATTGCAAGACTTTTCTTCGGCCTGACTATCAATTTGAAAAAAGTAGATTGGCTTTTGTTCAACACTTTTGACGTGTTAGAAAACGAGGTACGTACATATTATGAACTGTAAGTTGGATGTGTGTAACCATCTCATCTAAAAGCTTAAACTATTAGAAAGAGCATACTTTTATTTATTTAATTATGTCTCAACACACGCCCTCTTTTCACGTGTTGAATGGGCTTCATGATTCTTTTATTATGAGCCAAACACGTAGAAATTCTTTTTAGTAATGGATGACAATGAGACTCGAACCCAAAATCTCAACCAGCTCTGATACCATGTTAGATTAGATGGTTACACACTTCAACAAAACACTATACATCTCTCAACAAGATTACATACTTTTTGTTCAACACAATATTTGACATGCATATGCATGTTAGTTGGTTTGGTTTCCTTTTTTTATTTACGAAAATTGAACTAAACCGAATCATGAACACTTATTATTTTGTTACTGAATTTGTACAGGTGATCAACTGGTTAAGGACCCAATATTCAATCAAAACCATTGGACCAACTTTTCTGCCAATATATGTTGACAAGCAACTAAGGGATATCAAAAAAAATGGTTTGGGTCCTAATGTTGAAACTTGTATAAATTGGCTAAACTCAAGGGAAATTGGCTCAGTTGTTTATGTATCATTTGGGAGTTTGGCTCGACTTGGAGAAAAACAAATGGAGGAACTAGCCTCAGGATTACTAATGACCAACTGCTACTTTTTATGGATTATTAGAATTTCCGAAGTGCACAAACTTTCAAAACAATTCATGTCTATGTTATCAAAAAAAAGGACTAATTGTGAATTGGTGTGCTCAGCTTGATGTCTTGGCTCATAAATCAGTTGGATATTTCTCTACTCATTGTGGATGGAATTCGACACTCGAATCGTTAAGTTTAGGAGTGCCAATGGTTGGTATGCCCCAATGGGCAGATGAACCAACTAATGTTAAGTTTATTATGGATATATGGCAAACTGAAATTCGAGTTAAGGCTGGAAAAGATGGGATAATTACTAGAGAAGTAATAGCAAGTTCTATAAAGGAAGTTATGGAGGGAGAAAAAGGAGTAATGCTTAAAGAGAATACAATTAAATGGAAACAATTGGCTAAGGAAGCAACAAATGAAGGAGGAAGTTCCAACAAGAATATCGAGGAATTTATTCAATCGCTATACACTAAGTAACATATTCAAGGAACAATTTTTTTTGTTTTATTTTTGCAAGAATCATTTTGTTCAGAATTTATAGAGCATGTTTTTCTTGTTGTTTCTCATTGTTTCATATATAATGTTCATTGTTGTACCTTAATTTTTTGAAGCTTGAAATTTGTAGGAAAATTTACAGTGTTTGATCCACGAGCTCTCTCTTGCTTCTTGTTATAACTTCTTGCGTCTTTTTTAAGTTATGAAAACCCTTATTCATCATTGTGGAAGAGAAGAGTTGTGATGAGAACAAACTCTTTCTGACCAATCAAATTGAAGCGTGATGCCGTATTTGATTGGCCAGAACATGTCACTTGCACATGTGACACAGTTTCATTGGCTTTTTAATTTAATTTGCCATGTCTTGTCATTTGACACACTGCATGATTCTATTGGCTCACCGTTTGACATGGCGTGCCACGTCATTTGACACATGACACCTAACTGGGCCTATAGGAAGATGATATTTTGGGCTTAATGAAGTGGGCCCATCACTTGTACCTACCTAAATGGGTTAACCCAATGGATTTAGACTTATTTACTCAACTCATACATATTGGACTTACATAATTAATACAATTATATGAGCCCATAATATTTACTTAGACTAGCATATTTAAATACAATTTTATTGTTGTTTCTCATTGTTTCATATATTGTCACGACCCAAAACTACCCTATCGTGATGGCGCCTAACGTGGTACTAGGCAAACTGACTTTATTTCCATCATGTTTCACGGAAAATGAATTTAAGCAGTTTGTAATAATAAAAGTTCTCATAAACGGGATAGAAAACCCAAAACATAACGCCGAAACTCCCAACATCGGGGTGTCACAGAGTAAATGAGCATCTAAGTAACACAAGTCTAGGAAAATATTGTCTATCATAATCCGAAATTAAATACAATAAGTGGAAGGATAGGGAAGGAGATACAAGGTCTGCGAAAACGCCAAGCAGCTACTGATAAGTGGGGATTTTGACTACTTAGTAGCGCATTTTAGCTTTTGTTTTAGTCTAAAAGCATTGAATTGTGTCCCTGAAACTGATGAAATGTGAAAAATTACAGAAATGTTTGAAGTTGGACTCCTGAGATGAAATCAGACTCAAACAGGAGTAATCTAAACACCAGGCAATAAAAGGCACAGAAGCTTACAAAATGCGGACCGCAGAATTCCATCTGTGGTCGCAGACAATGAAGGAAATCCCAATAGACTTTCTAGCAAACTGCGGACCGCACAGGAATAGTACGGCCGCAAAAGAAGAGCTTGAGATCAACTTCAGAGGGTGTGCAAATTTCCAAGTTTCGAGTCCCTCAGAATTGCGGACCACACAAGAATTGTGCAGCCGTAGAAGAAGTGCCTTGCGGTCGCAGAAGTAAAGGTGCGAACAGCAGAAGACTAGGTTGCGGCCGCAGTGCTAAATCTGCGGACCACAGAAATATTGCCTCACGACCGCAATTAAGAATTGTGCGGCGCAGAATCCCAGCTCCTACAAGGTGAAGAATTTGCGGACTGCAGATGGAATTGCGCGGCCGCAGAACCTGCCGAAGGGTATTTTTGTCCGAAATTTCTAACATTGTATAAATTGACTTAGTCTCTTCTTGAGAAAGAGGGATCTAGTCTAGGTTAACTTAGCTAACAAGAAATTAGGTCAACTGCGAGATTGACTAACCCAATTAAAGGGTTCAACCTAGAGATAGTAACAACACAACTTGAGCTCTTATCAATCGTTTTGGTAGATACCCATTGGTCTTAAGAAGCCAAATTGTATAAAACCACTCACTGACCGAGAGGTATTGAGTGGGAAACGTAATGTCGTGTGCTATAATACACCTCCTTCAATAAAACGAGCATAAAAGTCTTTATCTCATTAGGTAAACACCTAGGTCATGGTCACAAATATAGGCCTTTTGTATATTTGGAAAACACTCAAAACAATTATCTCTAGTTTTATATCTTTGAATTTGCAATCATTAGCTTAATTTTAGAAGTTGAAACAAAAACCTATTTGTGAAAGTGAAATCTAGATACTTCACTTGCTCATTCTGAATATATACTTCTAGCTCCCATCTTAGTTCACTGTGGATTCGACCCCGACTCTTTGTTGGGTTTTATTATTGCAAACGACCGTGTCATACCTCTTTATAGGCGTGCATTTGGACGTGATCAATTTTTGGCGCCGTTGTCGGGGAGTTAAAAATGGTCTATATATTTGGGTGTGTTATTGGAATGTCTTCTTTTCCTTCTGTGTTACTAACCTGTTTGAGTAATCGTAGGTACAATCATGGCAAACAATGAGCTCAAAAATATTGCTTTGGGAGGGATGTGGACGTCGAGGACGAGCAAGTTGACGAGGTTCCTCTTGAACCTCAAGCCAATAGAAGAGGCCGAGCGCCTCATGATAATGTCCCCGCTCCACCCCCACCTCCTGCACGAGCGACTCCACACCGGGTGTTGCCCAATAAAGGGTATGCAAGTGCTATAGTCCTATCCCGTATTAGGGCGGGCAACTTTCAAATCACCAATGTGATGCTCACTTTACTGGAGCAATGAGGTTTCTTCACCGGGGCTCCGAGTCAAAATGTGCATAAACACTTGAAGGGGTTTGTGGACAGTTTTTGGGGGAGTGACCAAACAAATGTCTTCGAGGATTCTTTGAGGCTAAGGCTTTTTCCCTTCTCTCTACGGGGAAAGATTTAGAGTTGTTGGAACGTTTGCTGAACCATTCGAGAAATTTATTTCCAAGTTTTTCTCTGAGGGGCATATGGCTACACTTCAGGATGAGATTCTAGCCTTAAAGCAAGAGTCTAATGAGCTACTACACGAGATATGGGAGCGGAATAGGAGAATGTTCAAAGAATTTCCCAACAACGGCATGATGGAAAATATGATTGAACAAACTTTTTATCGAGTTATTAATACGACCAACCAATGTGTGGTGAAACATCTTCCGCGTGGAAATATTGGGATAATGTTCCACAAGGCGATCCCAATGTGATCCACCTTCACAAAGAGTTGCATGACCATGGGCAAGCCATTGCCGAATTGACTACTACCATGAGTCAATTAGCAAAGGCTCAACTTCAACAAGTGAAAAATACTAAGCAAGTCAATGCCATGGAGGGAGTGAACATGATGGTGAAAAAAAAAGGAACAAGGGTCCGCAAATGTAACATAAAGTGGATAATTATGTGCAAGAAGATAGCGGGTTTGATCAAGACGATTCTTACAATGAACAAGAAGAGGAGGTGCAATATGTGAACAACTTTCAAGGGCAACGAAACAATTTCCAAGGCCCAAGTCAACAACTATGGCGATCTCAAAACAATCAAGGCAATTGGAATTCTAACAACCAAGGTAATTGGAGTGGTGGAAACAATCAATGGAATTGGCATAACAATAACAATCAAGGAAATTGGAGTGGAAACAATCAAGGTAATTGGGGGGTAACAATCAAGGCGGATGGAACAATAATCAAGGCAATCGGGGGTCGGGTTTTCAAAGGCCCCCGATGTATCAACAACTGAGCAACCCGCATCCTTATCCATCCCATGGCCCATGTTCTTCCAATAATGAAATGGGGCAAAATGAGAATATGTTCAAGCAAATGATGGAAGAAATGCCGATTCAGATGCCCGATTTGCCTCACACAACACATCAATCCGCAACATAGAAGTCCAAATGGGGCAAATCTCTCAAGCTCTAAATTCTCGTCCTAAGGGGGCACTACCAAGTGACACGGTGGTGAACCCAAAGGGTGGGAACAACACGGGGCATGCCATGGCCGTTACTACAAGAAGTGGAAGAGGAGAGAATGCACCCACCTCAAGTCAAAGGCAACTTATCGATGATGAGCAAGTGGTATAAGAAGAAGAGATCCCGAACAATGTGGTGCAAGAAAATTATAAAGTGCGGTTGATATTGATGACAATGTGGAAGAGACTTAAGAGGAAGTGAACCTGTCTAGGGATCACGTTATTGACATATCGGAACCGGTAGTGCAAAAGGCTAAGACACCATTTCCTAAGCCTCCTCCTCCATATAAGGCTTGCCAACCAAAATGGTGAGAATTAGTTCAAAAAGTTCATACATGATGAAGAGCCTCTCGATCAATGTGCCATTAGTTGAAGCTTTGGAATAAATGCCCGGTTATGCAAAGTTTATGAAGGATTTGGTAACAAAGAAGCAGTCGATGAATTTTAAAACCATCAAAGTCACTCATCAAGTGAGTGTAATTGTGCATTCAATGGCACCTAAATTGGAAGATCTTGGTGCTTTCACAATCCCTTGTACCATTGGAAGTGCCGAGTTTGCTAAAGCTCTTTGTGATCTTGGGGCAAGTATCGGTTTGATGCCCTATACGATTTTCAAGACTTTGGGAATTGGGAAACCAAGACCCACATCTATGAGATTACAAATGGCTGATAGCACCATGAAGAGATCGTTGGGAGTAATTGAAGATGTATTAGTTCTGTTGATAAATTCATTCTTCCAGCGGATTTTTCATTCTTGATTGTGAGTGGACTATGAGGTGCTGATTATTCTTGGAAGACCTTTCCTTGCTACGGGGAAGGAACTTGTGGATGTGGAAGCCGGAGAACTCACTTTCCGAGTGGTGATGAAAAAGTGGTATTCCACGTGCAAATCTATGCGGCAACCAAATAGCAATGAAGTGTGTTCTTTCGTGAACTTGGTGACCGATGTGATTGTTGATGATACAAGTGCCACGATCACTATGGGGATATGTTGGAGGTGTCTTGCTCAACTTTGATGATGACGAGATGGATGTCTTCATGGAATGTGTGTTCTTTGCAAGGAATAGGGTCGTACAACTATGCACCCCGTAAACTCTCGTTGGATCATGAAAATAGGAAAACTCCTACAAAGCCTTCAATTGAAGAGCCTCCTACCTTGGAGTTGAATCCATTGCTTCCACATCTTCGGTATGAATTTCTTAGCCCTTGTTCTACTTTACCAATTATTCTTTCCTCTTGTTTGAATAACCTGCAGGTAGATTCTATATTTGCGGTGCTACAAAAGAGGAGAAGGCTATTGGGTGGACATTGGGGGATATTTGGGGGATAAGCCCTACATTTTGCATTTATAAGATCAACTTGGAGGAAGGCGCCAAACCATCTATTGAACATCAAAGGAGACTCAATGAGGCCATGCAAGAAGTTGTCAAAAAGGAGATTATCAAGTGGTTGGATGCCGGGGTTGTCTACCCCATTTCCGGTAGTTTGTGGACATCTCCGGTTCAATGTGTCCCTAAGAAGGAGGGCATAACGGTGGTCACCAGTGACAATGATGTGTTGATTCATACAAGAACGGTGACCGGATGGAGAGTGTGTATGGAATATCGCAAGCTCAAGGATCATTTCCCACTTTCTTTCTTAGACCAAATGCTTGATAGGTTAGCCGGTCGTGCTTTCTATTGCTTTCTTGATGGGTATTCGGGCTACAACCAAATCCTTACTGCTCTAGAGGATCAAGTTTACATGGCCCTATGGTACTTTCACCTTCAAGTAGATGTCGTTTGGTTTATGTAATGCACCGGCGACTTTTCAAAGGTTTATGATGGCTATCTTCACGGACATGGTGGAGGACTACCTTGAAGTTTTCATGGATGACTTCTCGGTGGTTGGGGATTCCTTTGATGATTTCTTGGCTAATTTGGATAAAGTATTGGAAAGATGTGAAGAAACGAATTTGGTGCTAAATTGGGAGAAGTGTCATTTCATGGTCGAGGAAGGCATTGTCCTTGGCCACAACAAGGAATGTCATTGAAGTCGACAAGGGAAAGATTTAGGTGATTTCTAAACTTCTACCTCTAACATCGGTGAAAGGCATGCGGGGTTTTACCGGCGTTTCATCAAGGATTTCTCTAAAGTGGTGAACCCGTTGTGCAAGCTTTTAGAGAAAGATGCTAAGTTTCACTTTAATGATGATTGCATGAGAGACTTTGAATTGTTAAAGTTCAAGTTGACAACTACTCCCCTTATCACCGCTCCAAATTGGAGTGTTCCTTTCGAGCTCATGTATGATGCAAGTGACGTAGCGGTGGGGGCTGTTTTGGGGCAATGCATCAACAAGATTTTTCATCCGGTCTACTATGCTAGTAAGACCATGAATAGTGCCCAAGTCAACTTTACCGTTACGGAGAAAGATCTCCTTGCCATGGTATTTGCAATTGAGAAGTTCCGCTTGTACTGGATGGGTACAAAAGTCTTTGTCCACACGGATCATGCGGCACTTCGTTATCTTATGAACAAGAAAGATTCCAAAGCTCAGTTGATGAGATGGGTGCTTTTTGTTGCAAGAGTTTGATATGGACATCCAAGATCAAAAAGGTAGTGAAAATCAGGTGGCGGACCACTTATCTCGTTTGGAGGAGGAGGGGAGGCCACATGATGGCCTTGAAATAAATGACGTTTTCCCCAATGAGCAACTCTTGGTTATTTTGATGAAAGAGGTGCCATGGTTCGTGGATCTAGCAAATTTCCTTGTGTGTGGTATCATCCTGGATGAGTTCTCTTCAAACCAAAGGAAGAAGCTCAAACGGGATTGTCAAGATTAATATTGGGATGAACCGTACTTTTTCTGGATTTGTACATATGGGGTGATTAGAAGATGTGTACTGGAGGAGGAGCAATGTGAAATTCTTGGGGCTTACCATTCTTCGCCCATATAGTGGTCACCATGGTGGAGCAAGGAAGGCGGCCAAAGTTCTAAGTTGCGATTTATATTGGTCCACTCTTTACAAGGATGCAAGTGATCTAGTGAAACTATGTGATGAATGTCAAAGGGCCGGTGGAATATCAAAGAAAAATGAAATGCCCATCACCACCATTTTGGAGACTGATATTTTCGATTTGTTGTGAGTTCTTGTGGAAACACCTACATCTTGGTCGCGGTTGATTATGTGTCAAAATGGGTTGAGGCCTTTGCTCTTCCCAACAATGAGGCGAGAAGTGTGGTGGAGTTCATGAAGAAGAATATATTTTCACAAGGTTTGGTACTCCGCAGGCTATTATAAGCGACAGGGGGGGTCACATTTTTGCAACAAGGCTTTCGACACCTTATTTACCAAGTATGGTGTCACTCATAAAGTCACGACTCCCTATCATCCACAAGCAAGCGGTCAAGTGGAAGTCTCTAACCAAGTGATAAAGAGTATTTTGTCCATAACAGTGAATTTTAATCGGACGGATTGGTCCAAGAAACTTGATTATGCATTATGGGCTTATCGGACGACTTACAGAACACCTATCGGAATGTCTTCATACAGGTTGGCGTTCGGAAAAGCTTGTCATCTTCCGGTAGAGCTTGAGCACAAAGCTATATGGGCTCTCAAAAAGTTAAATCTTGATTAGGATGTAGCAGCTAACTTGAGGGTTGCACATGTGAATCAATTGGATGAGTTCCAGTACCATGCTTATGCAAGTTCATCCTTGTACAAAGAAAAGATGAAATACCTTCATGAAAAATACATTTGGAACAGAGAGTTCAAGGCGGGCGATCTTGTGTTGTTGTTCAACTCACGGTTGAGGAAGTTTCCCGTAAAGCTAAAATCTAAATCGAATGGTCCCTTTGAAATTGTGGGTGTGATGCCTTTTGGTGCATTAGATTTGAAGAAAAAAAACAATGAGTTATTCCGAGTCAATGGTCATCGGGTGAAGCACTATTTGGGAAAAGTTGTTAATGGCCACATTGTGGCGGTGATTCATTTCAAATAATGGTAATCTACATCGTGTCGCGACGTTAAATCGGGCGCTTCTTGGGAGGCAACCCATGTTTCTTTTTCTTTTCTTTTCTTCTTTTGTAGTTAGGTGTTATTTTTTTGTTAACTGGATTTGAAGTGTGTTGCAGGGATGAGTGTGCTTTACAGGAATTCTTCCCAAAAATTTGGTTAAGTATGGAAAGAATTGCGGACCGCAATTGTATTGTGTGGATGGCACAATTATGGTTGGTGCAGCAAGAGATGCTCTGTGGCTGCACAATTACATTGTGGACCCCACAAATTGAAGGTGGAAAATTACAACTCTCTGAAGTTGGTCCGTCAGAAAAATGGCCAATCTGCAGCCTCATGACAAAATTTGCGGCCCGTAACAAAATCTGCGGTTGCACAACAAATTCTGCGGACCGCGAAGCAAAACGGTATCGTAGCCCCAGGCAATAGAGTGCGGACCGCAATTGGAATTTTGCGGCCGTATTCACTTCCCCTTCCCTTGGCAGACATCGAATAGTATAATAGAGAGGCTAGGGCATTGTTCCCCTTTTCCCTCTTTGAGCTCACAATTTGCACAAATTTGAAATTTCATCTTAAATTTTCTGCCTACAAGCCTAGCCACTGTTGATCACTCATATCTTGCATTCATTCACTTCTGGTATGTTTCATCATCTTGTTAATTTCTTTAATTTTGTATATTTTTAGTAAAAATTTATACCATTTGTCTGTTGAATCTATTTGAACAACCATGTGGGGTAAATATGTAGTGGGTAGACTGGAAAAATGCTCTAACGGGAATGGGTAAATAGATCTTCATGCTTAGATGTTGTTTCCATGTCAAAATTTTGCAAAAATTTCAAGCCCTAGATAAAAATGACTTTCTGTCATAATTGGTTGGAATTTGCGGCCGCACGAAATTGTACTGTCCGCAGAAGTTAAAGTGTAGGGTATAGTAAGACATGGTTCTGCGGCCGCAACGAAAACTGTGCGGACCGTAGAAATCCCATTGCGGCCATAGAACAACTTATATCCTGTGATCAGAGAGTTGTCAAATTGGTGACTCTCATGTGCAGCTGCAAGACAATTTGTACGGACCGCAGAAAAGTGGTTGCGCCGCAAAATAGCCAATTCTCTGTCATCAGAAAGTTGGCATATTGGCGGTATCTGAGTTGCGGCCGCAATGAAAATTCTGCGGACCGCAACTCCCTACCCTGCAAGCATGTTTCTAAAGTGTTTTTCACTATATCTTCTGGTGTGTCCTTACATTCATTCGTGGCTGAACTTGACTTGCAACTAACAATCGCCTTTGCTTGGAACAAAATATGGTTCAATCTAGAGGCAAAGGCGACACTTCAAAAGGAAGGGGTGACCCTTCTCGGGGACGAGGGAAGTGACCCTTGCCTAGTGCCCAACAGTATGAAATGAGAAAGAAGACAGCTGTTGGCAGGGGGAGAGGTGCAGACCTCTCGGAAACCAGCTATTATGTCCCTTCTAGGGACGTATCAGAGGGCAGCTCAGCCTCTGTACATGAGCAGTCGACCGCCTAATCAAGGCCGCCAGGGAGATATCAGCTCAGAGATGAGCCATCATCATCACATAGCACCTCCGAGGGTTCGGAGAGTGCCAGTCAGGCTTCTGAGCCTTCCACTACACCTGTTCCCTAGGCACCAGAGACATCCGTTCAGGACATCCCAGATGATGGCAGAGCGGGAGATGCCACAGTTACCGGCCTTGAGCGCTCGAAGAAGAAAGAGGTGTGCGAGGACTGTTTCGTCAGTCTGGATGCTTTCTCTAGCTTCCGTGAGTGGTGTTTAGTGAGGTCGCTCACTCTTGATCGAAAGTTCCATTTGAAAGATCTAGAAAAGTACAAACCTGCAGTTTTGAGGCAGTTTAGAGAATGCAAAGAGTGGATGTGGTTTACCCAGAGCATGGTGGATGCTAAGGAGTACATTGTCCGGGAATTCTACGCCAATGTGGCACACATAAAAAGGGGACAAAGGTGAAAAAAGTGAGAAACCTCAAAGTGTGATTTGACCAGCACACATTGAACACATACTTAGGATTTGATGATGTCGATCCCACAGAGTACATAGAGAAGTATGCACTTGGGGAGGCAGCTTGTCCTTGGTTAGCAGATATTTTAGCAGCTCTTGGGCAACCACCACCATGGAGCACAGCATCGGTGCCTATTTAGAGGAACACTCTGAACTTTAAGGCGAAGGGGTGGCAAACCTTTGTCTGCAGTAGACTAGACCCGTGCCAGAATGAGACCTATCTTCCGGTTCCATGGGCAGTTCTAGTTGCTTTTATCATGGCCGGGTATCCGATCAATGTGGGTGCCGTGATGTCGGCCAACATCTCTGTGATTGCTAGGCAAGCTGACTCGTCTTACCCGTATCCTAACACTATTACAGATTATCTCACGTATGCGGGGGTAGAGCCGAGGGATTATGATATGAAGGTGCGGCCGAAGAAGTCATTCTTATGGTACTCTCTGCTGGATGCTACGAACCTAAATAAGAAGATTCAGCATCCTACCACCGGGGGCCAGTCTGACAAGCCAGCTATGGTAGTAGCGGAGGCAGTTGATGGTCCACTCACTTCGGCCGAGCCTTCCTCCATTGCCGCAGCGATGCCTCCACCACGATCTTCAGTTCCCACTGCATTTCCTGCCATTGGTTCCACTTCGGCTTTAAAGCCGTTGCCTATGCCTACTGCTCTACTTTCTGTGCTGTGAGTCTCCCAGACACTGATGAGCCTCAACAACTGGATGCAGACAGCCACTGCAAAGGTGTTTGACATATCCTGTACTATTGCAGCACAGTAATCCATTTAGGCACCTCAGGTTCCTCCGATAGTGGAAGATATATTGAAGAAGCTCCTGGATAACAAGACTACTATAATGAACACTTTGGTACAGCATGGGTCAGTGATTGAGGAGCTGGCAAAAGAAGTAAAGAAAATTAGAAAGTCCCAGGCTTCCAATAAATTTGTTGACAAGATTTGGAGATAGGTGACCAAGATTGCAGCAGCCAGAGATCTCCTATTTGAGATGCTGATTGATCCAGCTCTTACAACACCAGCAGCACCATCAGCTCCATTGGCACCATCTAGCCAGTCTGAGGAGCCAGACCTGGCTGCCGACACTGCCGAGGCAATGCGCCAAATGTTCACCAACTCAATCACTCCCAGGGCTTAAGATGAGATCTAGTTGGAGGAGACTGAGGGCGGTGACGTTGTTGTGGACACAGAGATGTCCAAGGAGCCATAGGGAGTTTTCTTCACTCTTTCCCTTCCTTTACTCTTATTTTGTTAAGCATTAGGGACAATGCTTATTTTTATTCGGGGGGGGGGGGGGGGAGGGAGGTGGAGACATTTGATCTTATTTGATGATTTTGAGACATTTGGCATGTAATTAACTTGATACTATTCTTTTTGTGTCTCATTAAGTATATATTCTATCTCCTCTCTCATGATGTATATTCGTTGTGCTTTCAATAGTTTTTGCTTTGTAGCTTCTTTATGTTTTTTTCTTATTAGTTATTGTTTATTTAGTAGCTTCTTTTTGAATTAGTAGCTTCTTTTTGTTTTAGTAGCTTCTTTTTTATGTTTTAGTAGATAATAAGCATTTGGTTTTCTTGATGCTACAGTTCATTCCAAAGGTTGTTTTTGTCTGAATCGGGTGACTCTTCCCAACGATGGATGGCGTGACAACCTTCTTAAAGGAATGAGTCCATTTCGTGTTTAGGTGATAATAGTAGTAGTAATGAATAAAAAGACCTGATTAAGTCAAACTCAAAGAGTCAAACATGCTTCATTTGGCACCAACACACTTACCTACGTGCTTATGGTTAGAGACAATTTTTTTTAAAGGAAATAGCTCTAGTTAGTGACTTTGTGATTCTTGTGTTGACTTTGATACCATCGAGTGGTCTAGTTGAACCATAGCGATCTTCAATCTTGAATTTGGTCGTTGTGGGCCCTCGACTCTATTCTCTTTAACAATCTAGTTGCATAATGTGTGAGATGCTTTGTTGCTACTCCAAGTACCCATGCGGAAGGTATAGAACTTTCCCCGAATGTGTTTCAAGCAGAAATCTTAAGTTTTGCTTGGCTTGAGAAGTGATTGTAGGCTCTCCTTGGCCCGTTTGAATTTTCCATTGCCTACCAATGTTGTTATTCCTAGTCAACCCATTTGAGCCTCGAGCCTTTCTCATTTGATAACCATGTTACAAGCCTTTACCCTTGTCGTGAACCTCTCTTGGCACCCGAGCTTTTCTTAACACTGCTGAAACAATAGGCTACAGATGTAAGTTTGGGGGAGAGACGAGGAACTTGAAAGAGGTATCAAGGTATAAGAGAGAAAAGAAATGATGAGAAGGAAAGGGCAAGAAAAGAAAATAACCAAAAAAAATACAAAAGAAAGTGAATAAGTGGAACAGTTGAAGGGATTCAAAGAAAGATAATGAACCAAGACATGGAGAAATCAAAGAGGGAGAAAATGAATGTCATGATCAAGAAAGAATGATGTTAAGTCTCTCTAGTTTACCAAGGAAGAGAAAGTGCCTCAAAGAAATAGCAAAGCATGAGCCGAGAATAAGAAAATGGAGTACTTAAGGAAAGGTGAACTCACACAACCATAGTGTATCCAACCTTAGTCCAAAAGCCTTCATTGCATCCCGAAAAGCCCTACTTGATTTCAATCCAAGTGAGTTTACATTAGTGTCGATCTACATGAGGGGCAAGCCTATGGTACTTGAAGCCGTACTTGCGACATTCTCTTGAGAGGGATGAGTGAACCTTTCACAAATGTTTGGATTAAGTGCTAAAACTCTTAAATGAGCTAGGCAAACAGAGAGTAGAGGAGGAGGATTTTGGGATCCACAATGACCTACATGGGAGAGCGAGCTTCCTTGATGAATACTGTCAAGTCTTGATGCTCAAGTGTCACATTAGAACTATATGTGCATATATTTTAACTTGTCGCGTTTTTGATAATACATAAGTCGTATGGGTAATTGTTGGTCGCAATTGATGTGTGAATGTCGCCTTTGACTGGCTGAAACGACCCTTAACTTTTGGAGGTGGCAACTATTTTGTTTGCTTGAGGACAAGCGAAGACTTAAGTTTGGGGGAGTTGATAAGTGGGGATTGATACTACTTATTAGCGCCTTTTAGCTTTTATTTTAGCCTAAAAGCATTGAATTATGTTCCTGAAACTAATAAAATGTGCAAAATCGCAGGAATGTTGGAAGTTGGACTCCCAAGATAAAATCTGACTCAAAAGGAAGTAATCTAAACACAAGGCAATAAAAGGCACAGAAGCTTACAAAGTGAGGACCGTAGAATTTCATCTGAGGCCGCATACAACGAAGGAAATCCCAACAAACTTTCTAGCAAACTGCGGACCGCACAGGAAGTTTCCTGCCACAAAAGAAGAGCTTGAGATCAACTTCAGAGGGTGTGCAAATTTCCAAGTTCCGAGTCCCCCGACCGGTCGTTTTACTTTCTAGAAACCCCTTGCCCTAAATAAGACTTCCCGTATGTGCTTTTACTGTTTTATGACTTCAGGGATTGTTAGTTCGGGATTTGGAGGGTTCGGGTTGAAATCGGAACACTTGGTTTCTTAAGGTTAACTAAAAAAAGGCTAAATTTGACTACAGTAAACATTTTGAGCAAACGACCTCAGAATTAGGGTTTGACGGTTTTAATAGGTTCGTATGATGATTCCGAACTTGCGCATTTGTTCGGATCGGATTTTGGATGACCCGGGAGCGTTTTTGCAGCTAATAGTGAAAATTGATTCTTTGAAGGTTTTTATGTTCTTTAAATTTGGTTTGGAGTAGGTTTTGGTGATATCAAGGTCCGAATAGAATTCCAAGATCGGGAATAGTTCCGTAATGTCATTTAAGACTTGCACGCAAAATTTGGCGTTATTCCGAGTAGTCTAAGTATGATTCAACACGTTTGGAGCGATTTGGAAACTTGAAGTTCATATTTTGAATCAAATCGGTTTCGGGGTGTAATTCTTGGTTTTGTTGTTGTTATACGCTTTTTGAGAGTTTGAGCAAGTTTGTATTATATTTATAGACTTGTTGGAGTAGTTGGACGAGGTCCCGAGGGAGTCGGGTGTATTTCGGACCGCCCGAAGTTAAGTTGAAAAACACCAGATTTTCTGCTTCTGGTTTCCTTCTTCGCAAATGTGGACAGACCCTCGCGTTCGCGATGAAGGATTCGGGGACTAGAGTTTTTGCCCTTCGCGTTTGCATATGAATGGCCGCGTTCGCGGAGGTTAGGACCCTTTGGCCTTCGCGTTCACGTTGGACAGGTCGCATTCACGTAGAAGCCTGGGCCTGGGCAACCCAGTTGAATTACACGTTCGCGTGTTGGGCCTCGCGTTCACGTGGGTCTCCTCGCAATCGCATAGAGCATTTTTCCTGGGATCCTTAGTTTAGCCATCGTGATCGCAAGAGGTTGGCCGCGATCGCGTATAAGGACCCCTGGGCAGAATCATCTTTTAAAATCGAGACTTAGCGATTTTTGGGTTCATTTATTGCACACTTGGGCGATTTTGGAGCTTTATAAAGGGGTCTCAACCTAGATATTGAGGGTAAGTAATTTCTACCTAATGTGAGTTTAATACCTAGATTATGGGTAGATTTTAACATGTGAATTTGTGGAATTTATGGGTTAGGTGGAAACCTAGGTTTTTCTTATAAAAATGAGATTTAGCTACGAAATTTAGTGAAAATCATATATTTGAGTTCATGAGGTTATGGGTAACAACTTTCTTCAAAAATTTCCGGAATCCGGACACGTGGGACCGGGGATGAATTTTAGGAGTCTCACATTTAGGGTTGGGTAATCACTACAATAGTTGGAATATGAACTTTTGAACATGTATTGATTAATTTATATACCATTTGATTAGTTTTGGATTGTTCGGCACCGAATGTGAGGGTTTGAGCCCAATCCTGGATCGGAAAGTAGGGCTTGAGATGAGGTAAGTCTCTTTTCTAACCTTGTGTGAGGGAATTAATCCCATAGGTGAATTAATTAATAAGTGCTCTTATTTGTGGGGGCTACGTACGTACGAGGTGATGAGAGTCCGAACGTAGCTACTATTTATGCTATTGTCCGGGTAGTCTAGGACTCATATCATGCTATACATGAAATGTTTGCACCCTACTTGTTAACTTAATTGCCTAAGTTGTACTTAAAATTGATAAAAGAATTGTAAAAGGTTAAATTTTGCTTACTTGACTGTTATTGAAAAATTTGTGTTTCTTTAAAATATATTCTATTTGTAGAGTGGGCCGAACGCCTCGGTAGCAGATAGATGCATCTATGGTTCGTGTTGTTCAACTCTCGGCAGTGCACAATTTAAATATTATTAAGTTGGATCGGACCGTACGACCTCGACATAATCTGCGCATGATAAATCTTTGGAATCCAGTTATAATTGATATTGTCATTTACTTGAGACATAAATTGTTAAATGATGGAAAGTAAACTTGAGATATATTCTTAGCGGAAAAAGTGCTTATTCTTCCTTTTTCTGAGTTCTCTATTATATTTATGTAACCCATGCTTAGTTATTATTTTGGCATCTTATTATTAGCCCATAGTAAGTGCCAAGGTCGACCCCTCGTCACTACTTCTTCGAGGTTAGACTGGATACTTACTGGGTACATGTTGTTTATGTACTCATGCTACACTTCTGCACTTAAATGTGCAGGATCTGAGGCGGGTGCATCTGGATATCAGTCCGGCGTGCATACTTGATCCCTGTTACGAGACTACACGGTGAGCTGCCCTTCCGAGCTATTCTGCAGCAACCGGAGTCTTTCTTCTATTTATTGTTCTGTCTATTTCATTTCAGACAGTAGAGTAGTAATCTTTTGTATATTCTACTAGTAGCCTATACACTTGTGACACCAGGTCTTGGCACACACACTAGTAGACTTGTGGTTTTGGTTTTATTTCTATGGTTATGACTGCACTCGACTGCTTTCGTTTCAATTAATTATTTTTAAAAGCGCTATTTATTAAGTCTTTTAAATTAAGGAAAGTTATTTACTTAGCAAACTTATTAAAAATGGGAAATCAATAGATTGTTCACTGTTGTCTTGCCTAGCAACGGTGCTGGGCGCCATCACGGCCTATCATAGAATTGGGTCGAACATGGTATCAGAGCCATGTTCATGTAGGTCTCACAAGTTATGAGTATTCCTAATACAGTCTTGCGGATCGGTGTAGAGACGTCCGTACTTATCTTCAAGAGGCTATAGGGTGTTAGAAAACTACTCTTTATTCATCTCCTATCGTGCAGTTGATGGTATACTAAGTTCTTTCTCTTATTATCTCACAGATGGTGACAACGCGCACGGTAGACGTTCCATACCCGTGAGGAGATGCTCCCCCTGTTGCTAGAGGTTGAGGCTAAGGCCGGGGGAGGGCATCGGCCCGAGGTAGGGGACGAGGACGTCCCATAGTTTCCCCAGTTGCACCACCAGCGGATCCAGTGGAGGATCCCATTATTGAGGAGTAGGGTGAGGTGCCCGCAGCAGAGCCAGCCCCAGTCGATTTCATGTCAGCACCGGGCTTTCAGGAGGTCATGGGCCGTATGTTGCGGTTCATGGATACTATGACCCAGGCTAGTTTATTTCCAGCAGACCCAGCCATATCACAGGTGGGAGGGGGAGCACAGACCCCTACTACTTAGGCTTTTGGACATGTAGCTGCTGTTTATCAAACCCTGGGCGCTCTGCCCGTGGGCGGGGCCTAACTAGTAGCAGCAGCCTACCTGAGCCTAGACAAGCTGCGGCCGGGGAGCCGCAGAAGCTATTGGATAGATGGACTAGGTTACACCCTCCTGTCTTCGGAGGTGAGCGACATAAGGATCCCCAGGACTTCATTGATCGGTGCAGGGACAGACTGCACAACATGAGGATATTGGAGTCCCATGGGGTGGATTTCACTACTTTCCAGCTGGAGGGCAGGGCCCATAGGTGGTGGCAGTATTATCTTCTTGGCAGACCAGTAGGTTCTCCTCCCATGACTTGGGACCAGTTTACACGCCTATTCCTGGACAGGTATATTCCACCTTCTCAGATGGAAGATTTCTTGTTTGAGCAGCTCCAGCAGGGTCAGATATCAGTGACCGATTATGAGGCGAGATTCTCTGAGTTGTCTCGCCATGCACTTTTGATACTTCCTACTGAGGCGGAGCGAGTGCGGAGGTTTGTTGCGGGGTTGCACTCAAGTATTTAGGCTACTATGCCCCGGGAGGTTGAGATGGGGACTTCTTATCAGCTAGTAGTGGAGATAGCTCGGAGGATTGAGGGATACCGTTAGAGAGGTAGAGAGCAGATGAAGAGGGACAAGAGGGTACATTATTCCAGGGAGTATAGAGGTGCCCGGGCTGGGGGCCGAGGTCAGTTTGGGAGGGGTCAGCCTAGTAGGCCCACATATCCAGCACCACCACCTCCTCGGGGTGCTCCAGCGCGACCTTATTTTAGCGCCATGCTAGAGAGTTCGTACCGCCCACCAGCCATTCATGGTTCTTCCAGTGGGTACTCACGCCATCAGGATTCTTCCAGCGCCTACTTCGACGCCATGACAGAGAATTTATACCGCCCACCAGCTATTCAGGGTTCTTCCAGCGGGTATTCAGGCCATCAGAGTCAGACTTCAGGGCAGCAGATCACTGCACTGAGAGGCTGTTTCGAGTGCCGAGATCTCAGTCATGTGCGGAGATTCTGCCCCAGGCTTCGGGGCAAGGTAGTGCAGCAGGGCCAGCAACCCATGATTTCAGCACCAGCTGTCCGGCCGCCCAGGCAGAGGGCAGGCGGGCATGGGCCATCCTAAAGGTGGAGGATAGGCAGGGGGAGGTCAGCCAGCTACTGTTCAATCCGGCGGAGACCAGCCAGCCGGCGCTCCAGCCAGGGTCTATGCCTTTCTGGCCAGATCAGATGCAGTGGCCTCAGATGCCGTGATCACAGGTATTATTTTTGTTTGCGGTAGGGATGCTTCGGCATTCTTTGAACCAGGGTATACCTATTCATATGTGTCATCTCTGTTTGCTCATTTCCTAGATATTCCTTGTGAGTCCTCAGGCACTCATGTTTATGTGTCCACTCATATGGGAGATTCTGTCATTGTGGATTGGATCTATCGGTCCTGTGTGGTTACATTCTGTGGTTATGAGACTAGAGAGGAGGACCTTCTGTTGCTTGATATGACCAACTTTGAGGTTATTTTGGGCATGGATTGGCTATTCTCACACCATGCCATCCTTGATTGCCATGCCAAGACTGTTACTTTAGCGATGCCAGAGTTGCCGAGATTGGAGTGGAAGGGTTCATCTGTCTGCACATCTAGTTGGTTCATCTCCTTTCTAAAGTCTCGACATATGGTCGAGAAGGCTTGTTTGGCTTATCTATCTTATGTTCGGGATACTACCGCAGAGACTCCGGTTATTGATTCAGTATCAGTGGTCTGGGGGTTCTCTAATGTGTTTCCTTCTGACCTTCCAAGCATGCCACCAGACCGTGATATTGATTTTTGTATTGACTTGGCTCCAGGTACCTAGCCTATATCTATCCCACCGTATCATATGGCTCTGAAAGAGTTGAAGGGGCAGTTTGAGGAGCTGCTAGCAAAGGGGTTCATCGGACCAAGTGTATCACCGTGGGGTGCACTAGTGTTATTTGTGAAGAAGAAAGATAGGACTATGCGGATGTGCATTGATTACCGCCAGTTGAACAAAGTTACCATTAAGAACAAGTACCCGTTGCCGCGTATTGATGATTTGTTTGACCAGTTACAGGGTGCTAGGGTGCTCTCTAAGATCGACTTGAGATCAGGGTACCATCAATTGAAGATGCGGGACTCGGATGATCCGAAGACTGCTTTCCATACTAGATATGGCCATTATGATTTTCTAGTGATGTCCTTCGGCTTGACTAACGCCCCAGCGGTGTTTATGGATATAGGGTGTTCAGGCCTTATATTGTTTCGTTTTTCATTGTCTTCATTGATGACATTTTGATCTACTCGCGCAGCATGGAGGAGCACGAGTAGCACTTGAGAGTGGTGCTCCAGACTTTGCGGGAATAGAAACTCTATGTTAAGTTCTCCAAGTATGAGTTTTGGCTAGACTCTATAGCATTCTTGGGGCATGTTATATGAGGCGAGGGTATTAAGGGGGATCCCAAGAAGATGGAGGCAGTTGAGAGTTGTCCTCATCCCACTTTGGCTACTGAGATTAGGAGGTTCTTGGGGTTAGTAGGTTATTATCACCGGTTTGTGAAGGGCTTCATATCTATTGCAACACCTTTGACTAGATTGACCCAGAATGGTGCTCCATTTCGTTGGTCCGATGATTGTGAGGTGAGCTTTAAGAAGCTCAAGACAGCTTTGACTACAGCATCGGTTCTAGTGTTGCCTTCCGGTTCATGGATGTATACGGTGTATTGCGATGCTTCACGCATTGGCTTGGGCTGTGTAGTGATGCAGAAAGGGCGAGTTATGGAATATGCTTCCCGCCAGCTGAAGATCCATGAGAAGAATTACCCTGTGCACGATCTTGAGTTATCCGCGATTGTTCATGCTCTTAAGATCTGGAGGCATTATGTTTATGGGGTGTCCTGTGAGGTGTACACTGATCATCGCAGCTTGCCTCATTTGTTCAAGCAGAGGGATCTTAATTTGAGGCTGCTTAAGTTACTGAAGGATTATGACATCACCATTCTTTACCATCCGGGCAAGGCGAATGTAGTTGCGGATGCTTTGAGTAGAAAGGCAGAGAGTACGGGTAGCTTGGCATTCATTTCAGCAGAGGAGAGGCCATTAGCTTTGGACATTCAGTCTTTGGCTAACAGACTTGTGAGGTTTGATATTTCAGAGCCCAGTCGAGTTCTTACCTGCATTGTTGCCCAGCCTTCACTATTGGAGCAAATCAAGGCTCGATAGTTTGATAATCTGCATTTGATGGTTCTCAAAGAGATGGTACTACAGGGTGGTGCAAGGAGCTTTTTATCGGTGAGGATGGTACTCTACGACTCCAAGGTCGTCTATGTGTTCCTAAAGTCGACGGCTTGAGAGGGAGAATTCTAGAGGAGGCACACAGTTCTTGGTATTCCATTCATTCAGGTGCTACGAAGATGTATCGCGACCTGAGGCATCATTGTTGGTGGCAGCGGATGAAGAAAGACATAGTTGAATATGTAGCTAGGTGCCTAAATTGCCAGCAAGTTAAGTATGAGCACCATAGGCTAGGTGGCCTACTCCAGCAGATGACTATACCAGAGTGGAAATGGGAGCACATTACTATGGACTTCGTAGTTGGGTTGCCGCGGACCTTGCGGAAGTTTGATGCAGTTTGGGTCATTGTTGACAGGTTGACCAAGTCGGCACACTTTATTCTAGTTGTGACTGCGTATACTTCAGAGAGGTTGGCCCAGACTTATATTCAAGAGATAGTTCGGTTGCATGGTGTGCCTGTTTCTATTATATCAGATAGAGGCCCTCAATTTACTTCGCATCTGGAGAGCCGTACAGTGTGAGTTGGGGACCCGTGTAGAGCTCAGCACCGCATTTCATCCACAGATCGACAAGTAGTCAGAGCGGACAGTTTAGATCCTGGAGGATATGCTTAGAGCACGTGTGATTGACTTCGGAGGGCAGTGGGATCGATTCTTGACTTTGGCCGAGTTTGCTTACAACAACAGTTATCAGTCCAGCATTGAGATGGCTCCATTTAAGGCTTTATATGGTTGGCGATGTCGTTCTCCCATCAGGTGGTTTGAGCCCTGCGAGGCTAAGTTATATAGTACTAATTTGGTGAAGGATTCCTTGAAAAATGTAAAGTTGATTCAGTAGCGACTTCGAATAGCACAGTCCAGACAGAAGAGTTACACGGATCAGAAGGCGCGTGATTTATCATTTATGTTGGGCAAGAAGGTTCCCTTGAAAGTCTCGTCGATGAAGGGGATTATGAGATTCGGGAAGAAGGGCAAGTTGAGCCCAAGGTTTATAGGCCCATTACAGATGTTGAGACGTATTGGGAAGGTTGCATATGAGCTTGCCTTACCTCCCAGTCTATCGGGAGTTAATCCGGTTTTCCACGTGTCTATGCTCCGGAGGTGTCATGCCGACTTGTCACATGTGTTGTACTTCGGCACGATTCAGCTAGATGAGAGTCTGGGTTATAAGGAGGATCCAGTTGCCATTGGTTGTAGGCAGGTTCGCCGGTTGAGATCCAAGAGGATCTCCGCGGTAAAGGTTCAGTGGAGGGGTCAACTAGTCAAGGAGGCGACCTGGGAGTCCGAGGAGGACATGCGGAGCAGATATCGATACTTATTCAGCACTACAGGTATGATTCAAACCCGTTCGAGGACGAACGCTTATTTAAGAGGTGGAGAATATAATGACCCGATCGGTCATTTTCCTTTCTAGAACCCTGTTCCCCTAAATAAGATTTCCCGTACGTGGTTTTATAATTTTGTGATTTGCGGGGATGGTTAGTTCGGGATTTGGAAGGGTTCAGGTTGAAATCGGAACACTTGGTTCCTTAAGGTTGGCTAAAAAAGGCTAAGTTTGACTTCGGTCAACATTTTGAGAAAACGACCGCGGAATCAGGATTTAATGGTTCCAATATGTTCGTATGATGATTTCGGACTTGGGCTTATATTGGGATCGGGTTTTGAATGACCTGGGAGCGTTTCGGCGCCTAATAGTGAAAATTGGTTCTTTGAAGTTTTTTAAATTTGGTTTGGAGTAGTTTTTGTGAAGTCCGAATGGAATTCCAAGATCGAGAATAGTTCTGTAATGTCATTTAAGACTTGCATGTAAAATTTGGCATCATTCCGAGTAGTCTAAGTATGATTCGGCGCGTTAGGAGCGATTTGGAAACTTGAAGTTCATACTTTGATTCAAATTGGTTTTGGGGTGTGATTCTTGGTTCTGTTGTTGTTTTATGCGTTTCGAGAGTTTGATCAATTCCGTATTATAACACATTTAGTACAAATATTAGTATGACTATAAGGATACAACTACTTAGGTCTGATAGCAAATATATAAAGGAGGGGGGAAGGTCCTAAGTTTTTTAGCCTAAAGGATCACCCCGTGCAACATAAATAATACTTCGCAACTTCCTTGGAGAGGAGTTGCTCATATTATTCAGCGAGCACAGACTAGCATCTCCTGCTACCTGATTACTATAGTGAAGTTGTTTACCTAAAGCGTTCTAGTTTAATTCTAAGTCATGTCCTACACGTGCGCTACCCGTCCCATGCCTATGATCCAAGAGGCTTTGGACCTACTATTTGGGTTGTCCTAGAATTTAGTTAAGTTGCTCAAAAATGATAAAACTAAGCGATAATTAAAACAGATAGGACTTCATGTAAAGACAATTAAAGCCCAAGTTAGCCTCTACACATAACTGTAACGACCCGGCTGGTCGTTTTGAGAATTAACGCCTCGATCCCCTGTTAACTCTTTCCCCGTTTCTTTTTCTGCTATTGTGATTTGCCGGGATGTTTCATGTTGAGTTTAGGAGTGTTTTGGGACACTTAGTCCCCAAATGAGAGTTTAAGTTTTAGAACATGGACCGTAGTCGGAACAGTGTGAAGACGGATTCGGAATGCAATTCTGTCATTTTCGTTAGCTCCGTTGGCTGATTTCGGGCTTAGGGGCGTGTTCGAATTGTGTTTTGGAGGTCCGTAGCTTATTTAGGCTTGAAATGACGAAAATTGAATTTTTGGAGTTTCGGGCCGATAGTGGAATTTACGATATCGGGATCAGAATCCGATTCTGGAAGTTGGAGTAGGTCTGTAATGTTGAATATGACTTGTGTGCAAAATTTGGGGTCAATCGGACATGGTTTGGTTAGTTTCGGCATCGGTTGTAGAATTTTGGAAATTCAAGTTCATTAGGTTTTGATTGGAGGGAGATTCGTGATTTTAGCGTTGTTTCATATGATTTGAGGGCTCGACTAAGTTTTTATGATGCTATAGAATTGGTTGGTATGTTTGGTTGAGGTCCCGGGGGCCTCGGGTGAGTTTCGGGTGCTTTAACGGATTTGATTTAGACTTAGGCAATTTCTGAAGTTGCTGAACCTGATATAATCGCACCTGCGGATGTGGGACCGCAGGTACGGTGCCGCAGAAGCGGCTAGGTAGTCGCAAAAGCGGAAATGGACCAAGGCATCGAGAACCGCAGGTGCGGCTGGGGGACTGCAGATGCGGCCTAGTGACCGCAGATGCAGCCCCAATCCGGATAAGTGACTTCCGCACCTGCAATGATTTTTCTGCAGGTGCGGGACCGTAGATGCGGTTGCCCTCTCGCAGAAGCGAGATCTCTGGCAGAAAAAGGGCCAAGTCGAAGGTTTTATCCCATTTTCAGTTTCGGGAGTTTTAGAGCTCGGTGGGAGGCGATTTCTTGAGAGATTTTGAAGGAGAACTATTGGGTAACGAATTCTAACTCTAATTTTGTCCTAATACATTAATCTATTGTTGTTTCCCTCATCTAATTAAGGAATTTGAGGGTGGAAGTTTGAAAATGGGGAAAAAAAGTTCCCAACTGAAAATTTGAGTTTCGAATAGGAATTTGACGTCGGGTTGGAATGATTTTCGTACGAGTGAACTCGTGAGTGAATGGGTGTTCATAATTTTTGATTTTTACCCGATTCTGAGACGTGGGCCCGAGGAGGATTTTTGGGCATTTTTCCTAATTTTCTTACCCTAGCTTGATTTTATTAGTAAAATTAGTTGTAGTTATATTTACATTATGCAATTGGTTTGATTAGATTTGGGCCATTCGGAGTAGGATACTCGTGGCAAGAGCGTGATATCGGGTTTATTTGAGCGGTTCGAGGTAAGTGGCTTGCCTAACCTTGTGTTGGGGAACTTCCCCTTAGGATGTTTGGTATTACTTGATGTGTGAGTGCCGTGTACGTGAGGTGACGAGTATGTACACGGGCTATTGTTGTCAATATCTCATTTTTCCTCCTTAATCATAAATTGTTTTCCCTTATTAGATTGCACTATTATGTTTAATTGCTGAGATTAGATTAGGAAAGCATGCTACGTGTTTTAACTGCTTGTTTGAGTTCTGTGCGACATGTTTAGGTGGACCCCTCTTTCCCTCGTTTGTGTTTAGTATAAACTGTATAATTTGATGTCGTACTTGTCATTTTATCTTGACTTGCATATTTACTTTGGGACTACGGACGCATTCCAGGAGATTCCCCTATTCGGCATAGTTATTTTGGGACTATGGGTGTATTCCGAGAGATCCCCCAGCCCTGCATATTTATTTTGGGACTACGGACGTATTCCGAGAGATCCCTCAGCACTGCATATTTAATTTGGGACTACGGACGTATTCCGGGAGATCCCCCTATGTACTGCATAATCATTTCGGAACCTACGGGACGGTATCCCGGGAGAGTTTCTTGTTGTGGTTACTTGTTCTGAGCCGAGGGCTCCCTTAACTGTTAAAATTTGTGCATTTCTTTAATTGTTTTACCGTCAACTCTATTTATATCTCTTACTGTTTAATTTATTTTACATACTCCAGTAGGGCCCTGACCTGACCTCGTCACTACTTGACCGAGGTTAGGCTTGAAACTTACTGGGTACCATTGTAGTGTACTCATGCCCTTTCCTGCACATGTTTTTGTGTGCAGATCCAGGTATGAGCTATCAACCTCGAGGTTAGTGCGTGCTTGCTGATTTCAGGAAATTTCAAGGTATTTCTTCCGCAGATCCTCGGAGTCCCCTTCTACTCCCTCCTAGAGATTTCCTTTGTTTATCTTCAGACTATTGTATAAGAGCTACATAGATTATAGAAGCTTATGACTTAGCGATATTCCGGTTCTTGGGAGATTATTTTGTATATGTCGGGAGGCTCTATCCTTGTTATTTACAATATGCTGTTTTAACTTTTATAGTAGTATTTTCTTTAATTTTCCGTAATATTAGGCTTACCTAGTCGTAAGGACTAGGTGCCGTCATGACATCTTCGGAGGCGTTAAATGCGGTCCTGACAAGTTGGTATCAGAGCTCTTGGTTCATAGGAGTCGTGAGTCACAAGCCGTTTTATTAGAGTCTTGCGGATCGGTGTGAAGACGTCTGTACTTATCTTCGGGAGGCTACGTAACTGTTAAGAATAATCATACTTCTTTGATTTCCTTGTCATGCGAGTTATTGACATCAAAAATCCTAAAATTCTATTCTATTCTTTCTCACAGATGGTGAGGACTCGTACCGGAAGGATTTACGACCAGGCACCCGAGCCCCCTGCCAGAGCCGCCAGAAGTCGGGGTCAGGGTAGAGGACGACCAGGCGGTGCAGCCCGAGCACCTGCAAGACCTACGATAGAGGAGCCCCCAGTAGCTCCAGCTGGAGGTCCGGCACCGGAGATCCCTATTGCTACTACAGCCCTCCAGGAGACTTTAGCTCAGTTCATGAGCATGTTTAGCACTTTAGCTTAGGCTAGACTACTTCCGATAGCTCCCGCTACATCTCAGGCCGGGGGAAGGGCACAGACTCCCGCAGACCGCACTCCTAAGCAGAGGGTCCAGGTTAAACAGGCCCTAGAGTATATTCCTATGCCCCAGTGGCTCCGGTTCAGCATGAGACCAGGGTAGCTGCTTCTGAGGCAGAGCAGCTTAGACTTGATAGATACAAGAAGAACCACCCACCTACCTTCAGCGGACTAGCTTCCAATGACGCTCTAGGTTTTCTTGAGGAGTGTCATCGTATTCTCCACACTATGGGCATTGTGGAGACGAGTGGGGTTTCTTTCACCGCCTTCCAGCTGAGGGGAGCGGCATATCAGTGGTGGCGTGCCTATGAGTTGAGTAGTCCAGATAAGGCGGGCTCACTCACTTGGACTCAGTTTTTAGAGATGTTTCTGCATGAGTATGTTCCCCAGAGCCATAGGGATGCTTGGTGCGCAGAGTTTGAGCAGCTACGCCGGGGTGCTATGACTGTGTCAGAGTATGCAGTCCATTTCAGTGAGTTAGCGCGTCATGCACGGGCTTTGGTTGCCACCGTCAGAGAGAGGGTTCGTCGCTTCATCGAGGGACTCCACCCCAGTATTCAGACCAGTATGGCCAGAGAGTTGGAGATGGATATTTCTTATCAGCAGGCAGTGAGTATTGCCAGGAGAGTGGAGGGCATGTTTGCCCGGGACAGAGAGGAGAGAGAGGCCAAGAGGTCTCGAGAGACTGGTCATTATTCAGGAGCCCATGCACCAGCAGCACGCTATGGTAGGGGTTTTGTGAGTCTCCCTGTTCATTTAGCTCTGCCAGCAGCCAGCAGTGTTCTAGCTCCTCCTGCTCGAGGTGCTATTACCATCTAGACCAGCAGGCCAGGTCCGAGTCAGTCTCAGCCACCGCGTCCTCCTAGGGGTTGCTTTGAGTATGGTGACACTCGTCACATGGTTAAAGATTGCCCCAGAGCCAGGAGGGGCGTACCTCTACAGACTTATCAGCCTCCACGTGCTCCACCGGGTCCTCCGGCCATTCTCCCAGCCCCAGCTGCCGCTCCACCTTCTCAGGCAGCTCGAGGTGGAAATCGGGGAGGTCGAGGTCGCCCTAGAGGGGGAGGCCAGGCCAGATACTATGCCCTTCCAGCCCGTTCAGAGGTTGTCGCTTCAGACTCAGTCATCACAGGTATGGCCCCTATCTGTCATAGGGATGCATCAGTATTATTTAACCCATGCTCTACGTATACATATGTGTCTTCTTATTTTGCCACATTTGGGGATATCTCGGGATTCTTTGAGCTCCCTTGTTTATGTTTCCACTCCTATGGGAGATTCTCTTATTGTGGACCGCATTTATCGGTCGTGTTTGATTACTCTTAGTGGTTTTGAGACCAGAGCCAATTTATTATTGCTCAGCATGGTAGATTTTGATGTTATCTTGGGCACGGACTGGTTGTCTCCCTTTTATGCTATTCTTGATTGTCAAGCCAAGACTGTGATGCTGGCTATGCCAGGTTTACCGCGAGTAGAGTGGAGGGGTACTTTAGATTACACTCCCAGTAGAGTTATATCATTTCTTAAAGCTCAGCGAATGGTGGAGAAGGGTGTGACGCGTATCTAGCTTATGTGAGATATGTCAGTATTTATACCCCTACGGTTGATTCAGTTCCAGTAGTGCGCGATTTTCCCGATGTGTTCCCAGCTGATCTTTCGGGCATGCCGCCCGACAGAGATATTAATTTTGGCATTGATTTGTTGCCGGGCGCTGAGCCCATCTCTATTCCTCCTTATCGTATGGCGCTTCTTGAGTTAAAGGAGTTTAAGGAACAGTTACAGGAATTGCTTGATAAGGGCTTTATTAGGCCCAGTGTGTCACCATGGGGTGCTCCTGTCTTGTTTGTGAAGAAAAAGGATGGTTCTATGCGTTTGTGCATTGATTATCGCCAGTTGAACAAAGTTTCAGTGAAGAACCTGTATCCTTTGCCTCGTATTGCTGACCTGTTTGATCAGTTACAGGGTACTCGAGTGTTTTCTAAAATTGACTTGCGTTCAAGTTATCATCAGTTGAAGATTCGGGAGCCAGATATCCTGAAGACTGCTTTCATGACTCGGTATAGTCATTACGAGTTCCTTGTTATGTCATTTAGGCTAACCAATACACCAGCAGCCTTTATGCATCTGATGCACAGTGTGTTCCAGCCTTATCTTCATTCTTTCGTCATTATATTTATTGACGACATTCTGGTATATTCCCGGTCTCGGGAAGACCATGAGCAGCACCTGAGGACAGTGCTTCAGACCTTGAGAGAAAAGAAATTATATGCTAAGTTCTCGAAATATGAGTTCTGGTTGGATTCGGTGGCATTTTTGGGCCACGTAGTGTCTTTTGATGGGATCAAGGTAGATCCAAAGAAGGTAGAGGTAGTGCAGAGTTGGCTTAGACCGTCATCAGCTACGAAGATTCGCAGTTTCCTTGGGTTGGCGGGGTACTACCGTCGCTTTGTAGAGAGATTATCATCTATTGCAGCACCTATGACCAGACTGACCCAGAAGGGTGCTCCGTTCAGGTGGACTGAGGAGTGTAAGGAGAGCTTTCAGAAGCTCAAGTCAGCTTTGACTACAGCCCCAGTATTAGTATTGCCTACAGGTTTGGGGTCCTACACTGTCTATTGCGATGCCTCGAGGATTGGCCTTGGAGAGGCATTGATGTAGGATGCTAGGGTGATTGCCTACGCGTCTAGACAGTTGAAGCTGCATGGGAAGAATTATCATGTTCATGATCTCGAGTTAGCAGCTATTGTTCACGCCTGGAAAATCTGGCATCATTATTTGTACAGTGTCCCTTGTGAGATCTACACTGATCACCGGAGCTTGCAGCTCTTGTCCAAGGAGAAGGACCTTAATTTGCGTCAGCGGAGGTGGTTGGAGCTACTTAAAGACTATGACATCACTATATTATACCACCCAGGGAAGGCCAATGTAGTGGCTGACGCCTTGAGTCGCCGGGCGGAGAGTTTGGGGAGTTTGGCATATCTTCCGGTAGCTGAGAGGCCCTTAGCCTTGGACGTTTAGGCCTTAGCTAGTTAGTTCGTGAGATTGGATATTTCATAGGCTAGCCGGGTATTAGCTTGTGTGGTTGCTCGGTCTTCTCTTTATGACCGTATCAAGGAGCGCCAGTATGATGATCCCCACCTTCTAGTTCTTCAGGACAGGGTTCGGCAAGGTGATGCTAGAGATGTGACTATTGGTGATGATGGCGTGATGAGGATGCAGGGCCGGATCTATGTGCCCAATGTGGATGGGCTTCGGGAGTTGATTCTTGAGGAGGCTCACAGCTCGCGGTACTCCATTCATCCGGTGCCACGAAGATGTACCATGATTTGAGGAAGCATTACTGGTGGAGAAGGATGAAGAAGGATATAGTTGGGTTTGTGGCCAAATGTCTCAACTACCAGCAAGTTAAATATGAGCATCAGAGGCCGGGTGGATTGCTTCAGAGGTTAGAGATCCCAGAGTAGAAGTGGGAGCGGATCACCATGGACTTTGTAGTTGGCCTTCCACGGACTTTGAGGAAGTGCGATGCTATTTGGGTGATCGTGGATTGGCTGACCAAGTCAGCTTATTATATTCCAGTGTTGACTATGTACTCTTCAGAGAGATTGGCTGAGATTTATATCAGGAAGATCGTCCGCCTTCATGGTATTCCAAATATCTATCATTTCATACAGAGGTACATAGTTCACATCACGGCTCTGGAGAGCCGTACAACAGGAGTTGGGTACTAGGGTGGTGCTGAGCATAACCTTTCACCCTCAGACAGGCAGGCAGTCCGAGAGCACGATTCAGATTCTTGAGGATATGCTCCGTGCTTGCGTGATGGAGTTCGGAGGGTCATGGGACCAATTCTTGCCACTTGCAGAGTTTGCCTACAACAACAGTTACCAGTCCAGCATACAGATGGCACCATACGAGGCTTTGTATGGTCGCGGTGCCGGTCCCCGGTAGGATGGTTTGAGCTGGGCGAGGCCCGATTGTTGGGTACAGATTTGATCCAGGATTCCCTGGATAAGGTGAAGGTGATTCAGGAGAGATTTTGCACAACCCAATCCAGGTAGAAAAATTATGCAGACCGGAAGGTTCGTGATTTGGCATTTATGGTTGGAGAGCGAGTCTTGCTTCGGGTATCACCTATGAAGGGCTTCATGAGATTCGGGAAGAAGGGAAAGCTGAGCCCGAGATTCATTGGTCCTTTTGAGGTATTGCGGCGTGTTGGAGAGGTTGCTTATGAGCTTGCCTTGCCTCCCAGCCTAGGAGAAGTTCATTCGGTATTCCACGCTTCCATGCTCCGGAAGTATCACGGTGATACGACTCATGTATTGGATTTCAGCTCAGTCCAGTTGGACAAGAATCTATCTTATGTTGAGGAACCAGTAGCCATTTTGGACAAACAGGTTAGGAAACTCAGGTCAAAGAATATTGCTTTAGTAAAGGTCCAGTGGAGGGCTCAGCCAGTCGAGGAGGCGACTTGGGAGATCGAGCAGGATATGCGCAGCCGTTATCCTCATATTTTCACCACTTCAGAAATTTCTCTATGCTCGTTTGAGGACAAACGAATGTTTTAAGAGGGGGAAGATGTAACGAACCGGCCGGTCATTTTGAGAATTAATGCCCCGATCCCCTGTTAACTGCTTTCCCCGTGTCTTTTTCTGCTATTGTGATTTGCCGGGATGGTTCATGTTGAGTTTCGGAGTGTTTTGGGACACTTAGTCCACAAATGAGAGTTTAAGTCTTAGAACTTGGACCGTAGTCGGAACAGTGTGAAGACAGCTCCGGAATGGAATTCCAAAAATTTCGTTAGCTTCGATGGCTGATTTCGGGCTTAGGGGCGTGTCCGGATTGTGTTTTGGAGGTCCGTAGCTTATTAAGGCTTGAAATGGCGAAAGTTGAATTTTTGGAGTTTCGGGACGAAAAAGGAATTTTTGATATTGGTGTCGGAATCCGATTACGGAAGTTGAAGTAGGTCCGTAATGTTGAATATGACTTGTGTGCAAAATTTGGGGTCAATCGGACATGATTTGGTTGGTTTCGGCATCGGTTGTAGAATTTTGGAATTCAAGTTCATTAGATTTGGATTGGAGGGTGATTCGTGGTTTTAGCGTTGTTTAATGTGATTTGACGCCTCGACTAAGTTCGTATGATATTTCAGGATTGTTTGGTATGTTTAGTTGAGGTCCCGGTGGCCTCGAGTATGTTTCGGGTGCTTTAACGGATTTGATTTACACTTGGGCAATTTCTGAAGTTGTTGAACCTGATATAATCGCACCTGTGGATGTGGGACTGCAGGTGCGGTGCCGCAGAAGCGGCTGGGTAGTCACGGAAGTGGAAATGAACTAAGGCATCTGGAACCGTATGTGCGGCTGGGGGACCGCAAATGCGGAACCGTAGATGCGGCCTAGTGACCGCAGATGCGGCCCCAGCTCGGATAAGTGACTTCCGCACCTGCGATGATTTTTCGGCAGGTGCGGGACCGCAGATGCGGTTGCCCTCTCACAGAAGCGAGATCTCTGGCAGAAAAAGGGACAAGTCGAGGGTTTTATCCCACTTTCAATTTTGGGACTTTTGGAGCTCGGTGGGAGGCGATTTCTTGAGAGATTTTGAAGGAGAACTATTGATTAACAAATTCTAACTCTAATTTGGTCCTAATACATTAATCTATTGTTGTTTTCCTCATCTAATTAAGGAATTTGAGGGTGGAAGTTTGGAAATGGGGGAAAAAAGTTCCCCAATTGAAAATCTCAGTTTCGAATAGGAATTTGACGTCAGATTGGGATGATTTTTGTACGGGTGAACTCGTGAGTGAATGGGTAATCATAATTTGTGATTTTTACCCGATTCCGAGACGTGGGCCCGGGGAAGATTTTTGGGTGTTTTTCCTATTTCTCTTACCCTAGCTTGATTTCATTAGTTAAATTAGTTACTTGTAGTTATATTTACTTTATGCAATTAGTTTGATTAGATTTGGGCCATTTTGAGTCGGATACTCGTGGCAAGAGCGTGATATCGGGTTGATTTGAGCGGTTCGAGGTAAGTGTCTTGCCTAACCTTGTGTTGGGGAACTTCCCCTTAGGATGTTTGGTATTACTTGATGTGTGAGTGCCGTGTACGTGAGGTGACGAGTACGTACACGGGCTATTATTGTAAAAATCATGTTTTTCCTCCATAATCATAAACTATTTTCCCTTATTAGATTGCACTACTATGTTTAATTGCTGAGATTAGACTAGGAAAGCATGCCTACGTGTTTTAACTACCTATTTGATTTCTCTGCGACATGTTTAGGTGGACCCCTCTTTCCCTCGTTTGTGTTTAGTCTAAACTGTATAATTTGATGTCGTACCTGTCATTTTATCTTGAGTTGCACATTTACATTGGGACTACGGACGTATTCCGGGAGATCCCCTTGCTCCGCATATTTATTTTGGGACTACGGACGTATTCCGGGAGATCCCTCAACCCTGCATATTTATTTTGGGACTACGGACATATTCCGGGAGATCCCCCAGCACTGCATATTTAATATGGGACTACGGACATATTCTAGGAGATCCCCTGTACTGTATAATCATTTCGGAACCTACGGGACGGTATTCCGGGAGAGTTTCCTGTTGTGGTTACTTGTTCCGAGCCGAGGGCTCCCTTAACTGTTAAATTTGTGCATTTCTTTAATTGTTTTACCGTAAACTCTATTTATAACTCTTACTGTACAATTTATTTTATATACTCTAGTAGGGCCCTAACCTGACCTCGTCATTACTTGACCGAGGTTAGGCTTGGCACTTACTGGATACCATTGTGGTGTACTCATGCCCTTTTCTGCACAGGTTTTCATATGTATATCCAGGTACAAGCTATCATCCTCGAGGTTAGTGCGTGCTTGCTGATTCCAGGAAACTTCAAGGTATTTCTGCCCGCGTCCACAGATCCTCGGAGTGCCCTTCTACTCCCTCCTAGAGATTTCCTTTGTTTTCTTCGGACTATTGTATAGAGCTACATAGATTATAGAAGCTTGTGACGTAGCAATATTCTAGTTCTTGGGAGATTATTTTGTATATGCCGGGAGGCTTTATACTTGTTATTTACAATATGCTATTTTAACTTTTATAGTAGTGTTTTCTTTAAGTTTTCCGTAATATTAGGCTTACCTAGTCGTAAGGACTAGGTGCCGTCACGACATCTTCGGAGGGATTGAATTGGGTCGTGACAATAACAACAAATGCACGCGGGCGGATTCCATATTATGTATAGGCAGCTTCAGGTTCGAGATGTCGTTTTAAACCTATCGACATGGTTTCTAAGTGACCACACAGTTAAAGATATTCTCATGGCAGAGCTGCTATTCAGATTATCGCGATTATAAAACCTATAGACATGATCTCTAAGTGATTTGCGCAAGCGGGCAGTGATAGCCATTGAAAAACTCAGAATTACTCTCATTTGATCCTGTTAGCATGGTTTATAAGCGAGTAGCTGTGTTTATAGCTAGGTTTTAATAATTGATAGATTATTGCTTATTCCTATAGGCATGTTATCTAGGTGAGCCGAGTAATAAGACAACAGAAACAGTCGATTAGTTAACCAATTAAAGCCCTATAGACATGGTATCTAGATGAGGATTAGCAGAGGATAAATTAATATAATCCTATAAGCATGTTATCTAATAAGTACACTGCAGTTGCGCAAATTGAGTGAATAGTTATTGACACTCGATTCCTACAGGCATGCTATCTAATAATGCATGGCAGTAAGGAATTGTTTATCAATATGTCTGTAAATATGAGGCACACTCAGACGATTATAGTCCATTTTTTGAAAGAATGCGACTTGTGATAAGTATTGTAAATGCAGACTCATTCCTGAAGTGAATGTGAAAATATATATGTGATACAAATTATACACAAAGAATGTATTTATTCATGGTTGAATAAATACTACAACTCACCTCTACGGGAGGTTTGAGAGAAAGAAATATTATGAATATTGCTATGTGGTTAAACGAATATGTCAATGATCGTGTACATGTTACCCTTGCCACGGTCAATATTGCTTCTATGTTGGGTGTCGACGAGCCTCGAGGGAGGGAACTCAGTCACAGTTTTGCGGCCTCGAGGCTCCGAGATGGTCTTTTGGAATGCCTTAATAACGGGAAATTGGACCCTCCGATTTCACCGTATACAGATAGTCTCCGCGTTTCCTAGAACGAAGAGATGGGAAACGATTTTGATGCCCAATCCTCGGGCTCCCCGCGACGACGTCATACCGGTGATGCAACCTATGACGTGGCCTTCACAATAACAGGGACATCCCACGGACTTGTCTTTTTGGCGTCATTCAATGCACTATCGATTCCTATTCTTCAAAGTGACAGTACCGCCGTCGATTCAGCTTTTCAAGAACGCATTGATTGCGCCTGCCGATCCGTCTTTCAAAGGCATTGATGGTCGTGTTATCACCCCCTATAAATGGGGGCATTCCGGCACTATCTCTTTATCCAAGTGCCTTTCTCTATTCATTCATGCCTTTCTTCTCACTATCTTCCTCCATTGCTAACCACCATGTTTGGGGTTTACGTCTTTAAAGTTGTATGGCAGCATTTTCATCGGCTGTGTGGTGGCCTACTGCCTGAGCTTCCCCTTGTCGAGCGAGATCATACCGTCTTGTCGCTATTGCTGTTGTTGTTGCGCCTATTACTGCTGTCGTTATTGGCTCGAGGTGATGATACAGGGGCGTCCGACTTCTTCCGATCTAGAAGGAAGTTTGGACTCTACACCGCTACTCATGAGGGCGTTCGGACAATACTCCGCTGCTCACCCTCCTACTCCGACCTGTCGCACAACACCCCTTTTGGATTCTTTGGGGTGAAGCGGCATCTTTTGACGGTGGCTTGCGCGGCATAATGTCCCAAGAAGTGGACTCAAAGTAGCCGCTCCATGCAAGCAAGGCCGACGCCCACCGAGCCTTCTACCGGGCTATGGCGTTTTTCCATCCCTTTCTGATCCTCCTACTTTCTTCTTCATCTTCCCCTCTAAAGTGCTACTTTGAGGGACTGGGATGAGATCGTTGAGGGTGCACGTCCGAGGAGATAGTGCTAGGAGACGCTGCTACCGGAAATGGACCTTCGAGGGTAGACTAGGCTCTTAGGCTTTTACGATGGGTGTGCCTTCGCTTCTTTGTTTCTATGTAAGGACCCCTTATGGGCTTTTGTAATCATATGCAAGGACCCTTCGTGGGCCGTTGTAACCAAACGTTTATGAATATAAAGATATTTCTCGACTTTCGTGTTTGATGCTTGCCATATTCTTTTTACATTTGTAGAGACTTCTAAATGTATGCATTTGCTGACTATTGTCCATATCTAACCCGGATGCGAGTGTTCTTTCTAGTCTTCGGTTGATAAAAACGGCACCTCTCGGAGCCCTCTGTTGTTCCTCGGATCAAGCTTGAATCGGTCCGATAGACTCGGGCCGTCGGGACCCTTGGGTCATACGAACATAGTACCTCGAGCCTTGAAATTTTCGAGAGCGGTCTCCGAGTGAGGGTCAGCTTTTAGGCACCTGGAAACTTGCTTTGAACTTGATGTAGATAACCTTTGAGGTGTTGTAGATAGGTCCCAGATGAGGGGTCGCCAGACTTTAGGCGATATCCTGAGGTCGAACCCTTATGGACGGAGCTCGAAGTGCTTATTTTTCTTCTTGAGAGGAGCCTTCGAGATAGCGTACCATCTCGAATCCTACAATGGTGCTAAATGCTTCCTAGAGTCTAACTTCTTTTTGATGGAGGTTCTCGAGGTCGGGTACCACCTCGAGACTGGAGATGATGACGTTGGCTTCTTAAAGTGTGGTTTTTTTTTTGATAGAGATCCTCGAGGTCGGGTACCACCAAGGGATTGGAGATGATGTCGTTGGCTTCTTAAAGCCTGGCTTCCTTTTTGATGGAGATCCTCGAGGTCGGGTACTACCTCGAGATTGGCGACGATGTCGTTGTCTTCTTAAAGCTTGGCTTCCTTTTGATGGAGATCCTCGAGGTCGGGTACTACCTCGGGATTGGAGATGATGTCGTTGGCTTCTTTTGATGGAGATCCTCGAGGTTGGGTACCACCTCGGGTTGGAGATGATGTCGTTTCTTCATATTTATATATAGGCCGTTTCCGCTCACTTAGGGATCTCCCCACTTTAGATAGTTATCCTCTCATTTCGGTGTTGAGCCCTTCATTACCTTAGCGCTAAAGTATTTGTGCAGGTTCCTGCTTCAGTTCTTCTAGTCTCGCCATAGCCATGACTGTTACATCGGGGCCTGTTCGGCAGAGAGGGGAGAGTTCCGCTCCCGATGCTCAGGATCAAAGAAAGCCTTCCTTGAAGATTATTTCTTCGATAGGAGAGAGGCACCTTGAGTTAGTGAGGAGAGATTGCGGATGGGGGGAGAGAGTAGTGTTACAGACTCTTTCCCCGGATGAGGGCATCTCGAATCATGTTGGTGGATTCCTGAACTTGTACACGTATCCTTTCACACTGGGCCCCCTTGATAGGGTTGTGCCTGACTTCTATTTAAGGTATCGGGTTACCTTGGTGCAGATACATCCGTCATTTTGGCGAGTAGTGTTGATGATGAGGTTCTTTGCGGAGAAGGCAGGACTTGAATTTACGCTCAGTCATCTCATTAGGTTGTATCGGCCCTTTCACCATCGAGGTCTGCTAACCTTGCGGTGTCGGTTGACCACGCCCTTTTGTTGTCGACGATGAGGAAGATGGAGATCGGGGGTGGATGAGTCAGTTCATCCGGGTTCGGATGGCTGACGTTATCCCCGTGGAACTTATGCCATTCCCCGAGGAATGGAACTATGCACGTAAGTGGTACATCCCGTGCCTTCTCAGATTTGTTTATGGAGAAGGCTAGTTTGTAACCGTGTTTTTTCCTTTTCTGTAGCGATCTCATGGGCGTCGGGCGACGTTCCTGATGTGCCTGGTTGGGTCCGGAAGGTGGCGACCCACTCGACTTATGATGAGCGTAGATGGCGAGTCGTGCCCCTGGGCAGATGGGAAGTAAAACATCACGGTATGTGTGTGTACTACTTTTTCCTTACCCTTTGTTCATTCGAAGAGACATTTTCCCTTTTTGCATATTAATCAAGCTGTTGTAGGTGTCGGAGCGCCTTCAGAGGCGAGGCCGTGCTCCTCTGGAGATGGGGAGGGGTTGCCAGCTTCCGGGCTAAAGAATGACAATAATAAGCGGGACATGCATTCGCAGGGCGATGGCGCTCAGAGTAAGGCGAAATGGTGCCGGGGCTTCGAGACGGAAATGCTATTTGAGCCTGCCATGCCCGTAGTTCCCGATTTCGGAAAGGTGGTTTCTACAAGCGATCGTGCCTCGACCGGAGTCGCTTTATCCAGGGCTGAGGAGACTAGATTAACAAATTTGGCTTCACTTTGTGGTGAGTTTCGACATAGGCCTTTTAAATTCCGCGTCTTGCTTTCCTTACCGAGCTAGGTTCCGGAAAGCTCTGGATGAGGATAGATCCCTTAGGCTCCTTTGCGAGGAAAAGGAAGTCGAGCTGGAACACTTGCGATATAAGGCGTGCCGGAGCTTGAATTACGAGAGCTACTTGATGGAGCAGGTAATTTTCCGTCCCGGGTGCGTATGCGTTCCGCCTGTTAGCTTCTGAGGCTAACACTTCGTTTATTCCAGTTGCAGAAAAAGACGGAGGCCCTGGAACATCTTCGGGATGAAGCCGACCGAATCAAGAATGACTGTGACGAGCTAAGAGCTCGGGCGGAGGTTCTGGCTTCAGAGGAGAAGAACGCCCTAGCTAAAGTTCCTGCCTTCGAGGTTCAACTCCGTTTAGCTCGTGATAATGCTTTAGTTCAAGTGGATATGATCACGAAGCTCGAAACCGAGCTTTCGAAGGTCAGGGCTGAGATCGTTGATGCCCGGACCGGAGCAGTACTGAGCCGAACTAAGGCTGATCAGGAGATGGCGATTTATTTGAAGGACGCTACCGATGCTCAAGCCGAGTTGAAGAGGGTCCTCGATCGCGATGAGAGGATCAAAGAATACGCTTGTTGCAAGTATCAAAGAAAGATTCTCGAGGAGATCCGCGCTAGGGTTTTTGTCCTCTCGGAAGAGTTGGCGCGAGCGAGGGCAGACGAGTGTGATGCTCGGTTACTCCTGTCTGACACCGAGGAGAGTGAAGATGAGGCCGGTAGGCCGTAGTTCCCAGAGGTTGTACATGGATTTTGGCATTTTGTACGTAGCATTTTCAGAGCATGTTTGTAGATGGAGAATGTGTTTTTTCGCGTATGTGTATAAAAGAAAACCTTGTGGCTTTACTTCTTCTGTACCCCTTCATGTCTCGCATTTGGCCAGGTGAATTGGTTTCAGAGTCGATGAGAATCCTTAGATTCGTGATATGGCCCTGGGGCTCATTAGGCTAGCCCGGGGGCTCTTACGCGCTCGGTCGATGCGACCTTTAGTATAAGCTGGCTTTGAGCTCTTATGCTTTTGCTCAACTATTTTGGGTTTAGTCTCCAAGTCGGGTTTCGACTTGAGCTCGTTCGGCCCTCAAGCTTTTATGTTTGCATGGGCTGGCGACAATGGCTCTTACGCCTTTGATCGAAGCGATCTTTTATGTGCGTGGCCCTGAGGCTCATTAGGCTGGCGATAATGGCTCTTACGCTTTGCCCTAGGGCATATGTAGTTAACTATTTGGATTCTGTCTCCGAGTGGGGTTTCGACTCGAGCTCAATCGACCCTCAAGTTTTCATGTTTATGTGAGCTGGCGACAATGGATCTTACGCTTCGGGCCGATTCGGCCTTTTATTGTAAGCTGGCGACAATGGCTTTTACGCTTTTCCCTTAGGCATATGTGTGGGCTGGCGACAGTGGCTCTTACGCCTTGGGTCGAAGCGACCTTTTATTGGCTTTGTTTTCCCCTCATTAAGGACTTTTTGAAGTAATTTTCATCTGACCCATCGTCAGTTCGGGAAGAACCTCGATTTTAAGTCATTTCATGGTGATGCTCGAGCACCTCGGGAGGTTTGGCTCGGAGGCTGAGTAGCTCGAAGCCTGTGATTTGGAGCTGACATGGTCGAAGCTCTTTTTGCCTATGTCGAGGGTAGCCTGTTTAACCGGTTCTTTTTGAAGTAGATTCGAAGTAATGGCCTATAATTTTGTAGCGACGGTTGGGCGTCCTCGAGTCGGGTTAGCTTGGCTGGTACAGCCGTATGACCGTGGTCATTTGTGCTTGGCCGGAGCCATTTTTGGTTCCGAGTGTAGTAGTTTAGGTGTCTATATCGAGGGTATGCCTTTTCAGGAATCTTACAAGTTCGATATATAGCCTAAACTTCGGGATCGAGTTTATGCCTGTAGTAAGGTCTTACAAAGTTTTCATGCCTTTGAGGTCTTACAGTTTTGTTGATACTTGGTACAAGTATGATTCATGCCTTGCTTGAGGTCTTACAGTTTTGTCGATACTTGGTACAAGTATGATTCATGCCTTGCTTGAGGTCTTACAGTTTTGTCGATACTTGGTACAAGTATGAGTCATGCCTTCCTTGAGGTCTTACAGTTTTGTCGATACTTAGTACAAGTATGATTCATGCCTTGCTTGAGGTCTTACAATTTTTGTTGTTGCCTTATATAGGTCTTACGAGACCGAGTCTGTCCGCTCGGGGTCTTATGGCCTCGGGTTTTTTATCGAATGGCGATTGGCGACAGTCTCCGAGTCGTCGAGGTTGTTTTAGATCGGGAGTCGTTACTCTGCAGCTCGGTTGTTTTGGATCGTGCGACTTTTGAGTTTTTGACGCCAGTCCCCGAGTGTTCGGGGCACTTTTGGCCTTGGAGGTGTTTCATGATTTTCACGTTGCCTCGTAGAGGGCTTATGAGTTTGGAGTTTTGACCCGGAGGTCATGCGGATGCCGAATCGTTGACGCCAGTCTCCGAGTATTCGTGTAACTACCCTAACCCCGAACACGGTCATGATGGGGCCTCTCGTGAAGACAAGGCCAGCCAAACCAATACAGCACACCTCTTAAGCAGTTACTATAAAACGGTTTTTAAAGCATGATTTAATAACAATAAATTCGCGGAAACATAGATAATAATAGTAGCACCATCCCAACACAACCCAAACCGGGGTATCACAAGTCATGAGCATCTATTAGAGTATAAATACAACTACAAGGTCTGAAATATACAAAACGGGACTGATGAACGAAAAGGGAGAGAAGCGGTGTTGCGAACGCTGACAGCCACCTCGCTAAACTCTGATAACCCTGCCTCCAATCAGCCAAAAACTCGCTACTGAGCGTATAAATACCTGCATCTGCACACAAGGTGCAGGGAGTAAAGTGAGTACTCCAACTCGGTGAGTAATAATCATAAATAAAGACTGAGTGATAAGAAATCATGAAAAGAGCATCAACATGCTATATAGAAGCAGTTTCAAAACCAGTAAGAGAAGCAGTGAAGCTGTAAAATCCTTTCAAAACATCTTAGCTCAGTTTAAACCTTTTGAAAATACCTTTTTCAACAGTTACGCAAATGAATGCAGAACAACTAGTGCAGATAAGCACAGAAATCCGCCCCTCGGGCACAAATACACAATTAAGCAAGTAAATGACAGGCAAATAGGAAAGATAAACACATAAGGTTCGCCCCTCGGGAACAATGTCAACAACTCCGCCCCTCGGGCAATATCTCAGAACGGTACCAGCCCCTCGGGCAATCACATAGAACAAAACCAGCCCCTCGGGCAATCACATAGAACAAAACCAGCCCCTCGGGCTATATCACACATCACACTGGGTACCCGCGCTCACTGGGGGTGTGCAGACTCCGGGAGGGGCCCCTTACGGCCCAAGCGCAATAACAAGCCATCTCGTGGCATCATAAACAGGCTCTCGGCCTCATATCAATATCAAGCCACCTCGTGGCGTACAATCTCAGGCCCTCGGCCTCATAATCAAATCAGTGTATCACCGCTGCGGCGTGCAGCCCTATCCCAAGAATATGTATCACCGCTGCGGCGTGCAGCCCGATCCCAAAAATATGTATCACCGCTGCGGCGTGCAGCCCGATCCCAAAAATATTCTCACAACACAGGCCCTCGGCCTTACTCAATCAAAAATCACATAAGCCTCTTGGGCAACAGTAAAACAGTATTTCTCAGCCCAAAACATCATTTAAATATCATTTGAGTATTAAAACAGAGTAAACATGGCTGAGTTTTGAAAACAGTGAAAATAACATGACTGAGTTCAAGTATTAAAAGTCAATACAGTGGGAAACATCAACAACAATCCCGGAAGGGTTCAAATAATTGGCACAAAGCCCAAATAATGGCATTCAGGCACAATAATGATGATAGCAAATTGATTTCAAATCAAATACGTGGTAAAATCATCAATCGGATGGGACTAAGTCACAACCCAACGATTGCTCTACCCCCACGCTCGCTATCCGGCGTGCAAGTTCACCTCAACATAGCACTACGATGTGCAAATCCGGGGTTTCAAACCCTCAGAGCATCATTTACAACCATTACTCACCTCGAACCGGCAAAATCTCTAGCTCGTGACGCCTTTGCCCCTCGATCGCCTCCACGCGCGTCGAATCTATCCAAAAATCAGAACGGAATACATCACCAATATGCTAAGGGAACAAAGCCAAAATGAAACAATTAATAACGGGCACAAATCCCGAAATTACCAAAACCCGAGCCCCGGGCCCACTTCTCGAAACTCAGAAATTTTCACATCAATAGATTCCTTATCTTCCCACGAGTTTATACATATCAAAAGTTCCCAAATCCGACCCCAATTGGTCCTTCAAATCCCCAATCAAATTTCAAAATCCCAAGCCCTAGTTCTTTCCATTTTTAGCTTAAGTTTCATGAATTTCTAGGTTAATTTCACAATAGAATCACGTTTTTAGGTTAAAAAAATCTTACCTCCAATCGATTCTCCTTGAATCCCTCTTCAATTCCCTTCAAAAAGCTCTCAAGATGAGCAGCAATGGTTGAAAATAGACTCACATTCGCGAACAAGATGCCATTAAAGACACTTTTTGCCCAGGCATAATTTCTTCTATGCGATCACGGAAAAATCTTCGCGATCGTGAAGCACAAAGACTCAACTCCCAGAATTAACCCTATGCGAACGCAATGAAACCCGTGCGATCGCAATGCTCCGCAATATAACTCTACGCGATCGCGGACACTCCTCCGCGTTCGCAATGAACAAAACCATCCAGGACCCCCAGGTCCAATTTACTCTATGCGAACGCAGCACTCACTACGCGTTCGCGAAGACCAACCTCCCCAAACTATGCGATCGCATGCCAAACTCCGCGAACGCAAAGCACAAATGGACAGCCTCCTTAAAACCTCCTATGCGATCGCATGGCACCCTACGCGATCGCAGAGAACAAAGTTCTGCAACACCTGAGCTGAAAATCTACAACTTTTAACTTAGAAAATGGTCCGATTGACCACCCAAAACTCACCCGAGGCCCCCGGGACCTCAACCAAAAGCACCAACACACCCTAAAACCTCATTCAAACTTGTTCCAATCATCAAAACACCTCAAACAACACCAAACCCACCAATTCACATCGAATTCAAGCATAAGTTTTCTAAAAACTTCCGAAACACGCTTTTGATCAAAACCCAACCAAACCACGTCCGAATGACCTGAAACTTTACACACACATCCCAAATGACATAACGAAGCTACAGCAACTCTCTAAATTCCATTCCGACCCCTGGATCAAAATCTCACCTACCAACCAGAAATCGCTAAAATATCAACTTCGCCAATTCAAGCCTAATTCTACTCCGGACCTCCAAAACCCATTCTGATCACGCTCCTAAGTCACGAATCACCTAAAGAAGCTAACCAAATCATAAAAATTCCGATCCGAGCTCATATACAAATAAGTCAACTCTTGGTCAAACCTTTCAAATTCAAAGCTTTCAACTGAAACTGTTCTTTCAAATTCATTCCGATTTTCCTGAAACCAAAACCAACGAACTACATCAGTCGTATTACATCGCACGGGGCAATTCATGCCCGAGAACTGGCGATCAAAGTGCAAAAGCTCAAAATGACCGATCGGGTCGTTACATCCTCCCCCACTTAAACACGCGTTCGTCCTCGAACGTACCCAGAGTTGTTCTACAAGCCAAACAATCGCTGAATAACCTTGCCATGCATATACCCGGGGGTGATCCCCGTCACCCTATCTTATAAAGGTCCGAATACACGCTGCAACTGACATAGCACAATCCAATCTGGCATATATGCCATAGAACCACATTTTCACTTCTGAACCCATCGATACGATCAGAACCTCACACCTATACTTTGAATAGGCCCGAACCAGCTGTAATAACCCATGCCTTCAATCTCGGGAGCAATCCCATAATATACCACGTAACTCGAACACTCGCAGCGATAACTTCTATTCACAGCAGCTGCCCACAACAACCGAATACTGGTAGAAAACCTCTTATCGACAAAAGTCTCATACCAACACTTTCATATACGGCCGACGATAAACGAAACACGCGAAAAACCATAACCATTTTCTCAGATCGCCCATTCTTGAAGCCACTTCTCCTCTGACAAATACCATAGCAATTTCTGAGCCGAACCTCGATCTTATCCTTCCAACATGCTGAAATCGAATCCATTCGTATTCATCAATGATCCCAACGATCTCCTCTAATCCTACACACCACTCTAGTGAAATGACACATTAATAGAGGCCTAAGCCACATCTAGCATAATACGCGCACCAATAAGCAACGGTCCAAACATACTCAAATTAGGAAAATGACTCGAATGAAAGAGTTGTACCTCAAGCTCACCAGTACCACCACAACACAAGGCTGAGAACTTGTCTCACATCATAGAATAGAACACACGAATCTAACCCGCAGGGTCATATCCCCACATAGCTTCGCTGCAATGCGCGATCCCATCAAACACTGCTCCACATGAAACACCTCAAGTCACTATGCTCGAAAGCGACAACCACGCACCGTTTGATGTCTAGAACCAAAATAAATCATTACACCCACGGTGAAACAAATAACATATACCACGCAAACCCGATAGGACATAACTAATACGCCATCCACCGAGCAACACCCAATTACTCTTCCCGCTCGACTCCCACTATGAGACCCCAAATGAACCGCACCATATGTACCCATAACCAACAAATCATAACGTCTCGCAACACATAAGGTAACTCATAGATCTCCCCAGATCACTAATAAGCTCAATAACGGTCGAATCAATCTAACCCTCAACAATACGATTCGGGGTCAACCAAGCCGACTCAAGCTAGAACACACATCCACATTGGCCTAACAACGAACTCTTAATCAAGGAAATCCTGAAGTTGTTCCTTCCACTACTATAACTCCCGTCGGTGCCATACGACACGGTGCCCGGCACCAAATCAATACCGAAATCAACAACCTCCCCCGGCGACATGCCCGACCACAAGAAACATCCAAAAAGTCTCTCACCACCGAAACTGAATCAATATGAGGAGCCTCAACACTGGAACCCATCACAAGAGCCCAAATAAGAAAGACACATCCTTCCCAGCCATCCGCTGGGTCTTCGAAATGTAAACCACCCTACTAGAACATAATCCGACGCACCTCGCCACTCAACCCGTGGCATTTTCGGCATAGCCATAGCGCAATAGTCCAGAATAACCCAACACGGAGACAACCAGTCTGAACCCGATATCACTTCCAATTCTAACATAAGCAACAAAAGATCCACTCGGGCCTCCAAATCTCGACAGTCGCTAAACAGTGCTGATACACACAACCCTCAACCACAACATAGCCTGAAAGTGCCGCAATACTACTGAAGTGCCATCAACTTAATCACATTGACCTTTTTTTTTCTTCTGAAACATATACTCTCGTCAAATCACTTCCAATTAACAATACCATTTCCTTAATCTTCTGAAGATCATTCACCCTAGGATAACATGAGAACTTCATCTCCCTTCCGAGCCACAAACATCTACATACTCAACTAGTTAAGAACTTTCCATTGGTCCCACCTAGAAGAAAATCACTATACATCCCATGCTCCGCATGCCCATAGAAAATATACATCTCTAAACCGCGGTACAAATCAACAAGAACTCTCCCAATTCCATCTGCACAACTAAACTGCCAGGACTGAATCCTTCTAAGTGGACCAAGCTAAGCAAGTCATCAAAACCCAAGAGCATTGCTGCAAAATACCTGCAAGAACTCATTACCTCGAACACACCCAAGGAATTCATCTAAATTCCCTTCTGTTTCATCCTCCACTTGATATTCCCTCTTGTTGTAGCACCACAATGCCTCAACCCAGGCTTACCACACGAGACCCAAGCATAAAACCAAACTGTCTGAAACCCATAAGCCGCTGATTACTCCCTTAAATATCCCCCAAAAGTACCATATTCCAAAAATACTTCTCTGAAGAGACTCCCTACGAATCTAAATCCATTACCTTTACCTTCCTGATACTGATACCTAGAAACCCACAATTTATAGAAAATACTACAAGTCTTGATATCTTCCAATGAACCCAGTTTCTAACCATATATGCAACTCCAAATTGCCCAATTGATATATACAGAATCTTGAACATATTAGAACCATTCTCGCAGATCATCCACTCTCCTCAAACCGCAATTAGTCTAATCAAAGAACCGAACAACCCGTGCCTCACTGGCACTCTGACACCGCAGAACGTAACCTCATCCCAATGCCACCAAGTAACTTCCTGTCCTATGCACCGAGCATTGTTGCCAACAATAACTCAAGACATCCCCTGACTCTCATACCTATGAAGCTTAATATAACCTTTGCCAAAATTTTCCTTTACTCGAGCCGTTCCTCGATCTCAGTTTCCGCAAGTCATAACCGATTCACCCACACGCCTCAAACTGGAACCAACATAGCACCTAACCGTGCGATCAACTACTCACAGCAGACTCCCCCACTTGGCTCGAAGCCATAGATCAAAATACACTCAATAACTCATAACACTTATACTCTATTGATGCCACAATACCACAATGACATTAAACTCAATTCCTTTGTAAGCTTGTGAAAACACCGATCATCTAGTACTCTGAATCCTCAGCAAATCTCGCACTCATTCCCGCAACAGTTAAACCCACTCTCTAGGCGACCCAATTTAAATTTCAACACGTATATTTCACTTGTAAATGAGATCTTCTAACAGACAACATAAGGATCACACAACTTCAGAACACTCCGCAGGAGATAACCCACCTGCTTTGCCTTCAATTAACATTTTTGAATACCTTCCACCATCATAAACATTACACACTCACTTAGTCTTCTTGAGTCTGAACTCATACCGCAACATGAAATTTACTTCCCTCCCGACTAGGAAACATGAAAGGATTCATCACACGCCCATAGCTCGGGGCTAAAACTAGAATCAAGACGGAAATCAAGCACCTAATAGTTCTTCTATCCTCCAGCAGACCCTTCTCGTCGCTACTAAATCATATGAATACATCTCGCCATCACATCACTCTCATCACGTACTATCCAGTCATTACTTCCCTTAATAGGGACACAACAGAGCATATAAGTTCAAGAACACTTGTTCACACAATCAGCACCTCGGTGCTCAAGCCATAGGCAAAGATTCGGCCTCAAGTCCTCCAGACTGGCCCAACATAAAGTTAGAGAGATCACATCTTGCCCCTCGATCGGGGATCACAAGCCATCAAGGCACATCTGATACTGAGCGCTCATGTGCGCATACGAACGCGTGGAAGGAATCTCAAGAGTTACTTTTCAAGTTGAATAAAGGACGCACGATAAGAATTCAAGAATGTGAAGTTTTCCTAAAGGTTCTGCAGCCTCTCGAGGATAAATACAGACGTCTCCGTACCGATCCGTGAGACTTTACTAAACCTGCTCATGACTCGTGAGACCTATGTAACCTAGGCTCTGATACCAACTTGTCACGACCCTAACCCCGAACTCGGTCGTGATGGCGCCTCTCGTGAAGACAAGGCCAGCCAAACCAATACAGCACACCTCTTAAGCAGTTAATTACCATAAAACGGTTTTTAAAGCATGATTTAATAACAATAAATTCGCGGAAACATAGATAATAATAGTAGCACCATCCCAACACAGCCCAAACCGGGATGTCACAAGTCATGAGCATCTATTAGAGTATAAATACAACTACAAGGTCTAAAATATACAAAACGGGACTGATGAACGAAAAGGGAGAGAAGCGGTGCTGCGAACGCTGACAGCCACCTCGCTAAACTCCGATAACCTTGCCTCCAATCAGCCAAAAACCCGCTACCGGGCGTATAAATACCTGCATCTGCACACAAGGTGCAGGGAGTAAAGTGAGTACTCCAACTCAGTGAGTAATAACAATAAATAAAAACTGAGTGATAAGAAATCACGAAAAGAGCATCAACATGCTATATAGAAGCGGTTTCAAAACCAGTAAGAGAAGCAGTAAAGCTGTAAAATCCTTTAAAAACATCTTAGCTCAGTTTAAACCTTTTGAAAATGCCTTTCTCAACAGTTACGCAAATGAATGCAGAACAACTAGTGCAGATAAGCACAGAAATTCGCCCCTCAGGCACAAATACACAATTAAGCAAGTAAATGACAGGCAAATAGGAAAGATAAAAACATAAGGTTCGCCCCTTGGGAACAATGTCAACAACTCCGCCCCTCGGGCAATATCTCAGAACGGTACCAGCACCTCGGGCAATCACATAGAACAAAACCAGCCCCTCGGGCAATCACATAGAATAAAACCAGCCCCTCGGGCTATATCACACATCACACTGGGTACCCGCGCTCACTGGGGGTGTGCAGACTCCGGGAGGGGCCCCTTACGGCCCAAGCGCAATAACAAGCCATCTCGTGACATCATAAACAGGCTCTCGGCTTCATATCAATATCAAGTCACCTCGTGGCGTACAATCTCAGGCCCTCGGCCTCATAATCAAATCAGTGTATCACCGCTACGGCGTGCAGCCCGATCCCAAGAATATGTATCACCGCTGCGGCGTGCAGCCCGATCCCAAAAATATGTATCACCGCTGCGGCATGCAGCCCGATCCCAAAAATATTCTCACAACACAGGCCCTCGGCCTTACTCAATCAAAAATCACATAAGCCTCTTGGGCAACAGTAAAACAGTATTTCTCAGCCCAAAACATCATTTAAATATCATTTGAGTATTAAAACAGAGTAAACATGGCTGAGTTTTGAAAACAGTGAAAATAACATGACTGAGTTCAAGTATAAAGTCAATACAGTGAGGAAACATCAACAACAATCCCGGAAGGGTTCAAATAATTGGCACAAAGCCCAAATATGGCATTCAGCCCAAATAATGATGATAGCAAATTGATTTCAATCAAATACGTGGTAAAATCATCAATCGGGATGGACTAAGTCACAATCCCCAACGATGCTCTACCCCACGCTCGCTATCCGGCGTGCAAGTCACCTCAACATAGCACTACGATGTGCAAATCCGGGGTTTCAAACCCTCAGAGCATCATTTACAACCATTACTCACCTCGAACCGGCAAAATCTCTAGCTCGTGACGCCTTTGCCCCTCGAATCGGCCTCCACGCGCGTCGAATCTATCCAAAAATCAGAACGAATACATCACAATATGCTAAGGGAACAAAGCCCAACTGAAAACAATTAATAACGGGCACAAATCCCGAAATTACCAAAACCCGAGCCCCGGGCCCACTTCATGAAACTCAGAAATTTTCACATCAGTAGATTTCTTATCTTCCCACGAGTTTATACATATCAAAAGTTCCTAAATCCGACCCCAATTGGTCCTTCAAATCACCAAATCAAATTTCAAAATCTCAAGCCCTAGTTTCTTCCATTTTTAGCTTTTCCATGAATTTCTAGGTTAATTTCACAATAGAATCACGTTTTTAGGTACAAAAATCTTACCTCCAATCGATTCTCCTTGAATCCCTCTTCAATTCCCTTCAAAAATCTCTCAAGATGAGCAGCAATGGTTGAAAATAGACTCACATTCGCGAACAAGATGCCTTTAAAAACATTCTGCCCAGGCATAATTTCTTCTATGCGATCGCGGAAAAATCTTCGCGATCGCGAAGCACAAAGACTCAACTCCCAGAATTAACCCTATGCGAACGCAATGAAACCCGTGCGATCGCAATGCTCCGCAATATAACTCTACGCGATCGCGGACACTCCTCCGCGTTCGCAATGAACAAAACCATCCAGGACCCCCAGGTCCAATTTACTCTATGCGAACGCAGCACTCACTACGCGTTCGCGAAGACCAACCTCCCCAAACTATGCGATCGCATGCCAAACTCCGCGAACGCAAAGCACAAATGGACAGCCTCCTTAAAACCTCCTATGCGATCGCATGGCACCCTACGCGATCGCAGAGAACAAAGTTCTGCAACACCTGAGCTGAAGATCTGCAACTTTTAACTTAGAAAATGGTCCGATTGACCACCCGAAACTCACCCGAGGCACCCGGGACCTCAAACCAAAAGCACCAACACACCCTAAAACCTCTTTCAAACTGGTTCCAATCATCAAAACACCTTAAACAACACCAAACCCACCAATTCACATCGAATTCAAGCCTAAGTTTTCTAAAAACTTCCGAAACACGCTTTTGACCAAAAACCCAACCAAACCACGTCTGAATGACCTGAAATTTTACACGCACATCCCAAATGACATAACAAAGCTACAGCAACTCTCGAAATTCCATTCCGACCCCTAGATCGAAATCTCACCTACCAACCGGAAATCGCTAAAATATCAACTTCGCCAATTCAAGCCTAATTCTACTCCAGACCTCCAAAACCCATTCTGATCACGCTTCTACGTCACGAATCACCTAACGAAGCTAACAAAATCATAAAAATTCCGATCCGAGCTCATATAGAAATAAGTCAACTCTTGGTCAAACCTTTCAAATTCAAAGCTTTCAACTGAAACTGTTCTTTCAAATTCATCCCGATTTTCCTGAAACCAAAACCAACGATCTACATCAGTCGTATTACATCACACGGGGCAAGTCATGCCCGAGAACTGGCGATCAAAGTGCAAAAGCTCAAAACGACCGGTCGGGTCGTTACAATTTGGGACGTTTTTGATGGAGGAATCGTTTTGACGAAAATGCTGAGTTTCCTTTGGAGTATGAGATGCTTTGACAAAAGGTGTTCTTTGATTGCATTGAACAAGTACATGTGTCTCCGCCCTCAGGTGCCCGGCTATGCGGACACGGTTCACTTGACCGTTTGGCCCAGTACATCATTTCTCTATTGGGACCGCATTTGGCATTTTTTGGCTTTTTCGAGGGGATGATCTTCCGAGGGGATGTCCTCCAGTGCTCGAGGTTGATTGCAAAAGAAGCCTTGAACATTTGCCTGCATCTTCCTTAGGTAGCATATAGATGTTGCCTCGTTAAAAACCTTGACGGTAAAACCCATCTTGGGATGAAAACCCGGCCGAAGGAAAAGAGTACAATGCATACTTTCGAAACCTAAGACCTTCGGGTTGGGAAGAGCTCTGGTTCTTTTGATTGGGTGCCTGCATGAGGGTTAGTATGAAATATAAAATGAAAAGGGAGATGGTTATACCTTAGCGTGGGATGCGCCGGCGATGTTCCGAGGTCTGATATGTCCCTGTCGCTTGTAATGAGGACGCGGTATGGTCCTTCACTATGTTTAATAGGGCTTAGCCGATGATGCAGTTTGCTTGCCCTTTGGCTCTTTCGAGAGTGGAGATATTGGTATCGATGCCACATCGTGCACCGCGAACATTTCTCCTGCTGCGTGTTGTTCCCCGTAGACGGTTTTAATCCCGTTCTTTGTTGGGAATTTCATCATTGGTGGAGGGTGGATGGCACTGCTCTCATGCAGTGTATCCACGGTCGTCCGAACAAGGCGTTGTACGTCATGTCTCCTTCGATGACATGAAATTTGACATTTTGGGTTGTGCCGGCCACGCTGACTGGGAGGGTAATTTCTCCTTTCGTTATTTCAGTTGCCATGTTGAAACCGTTGAGGACTCGAGTGGCGGGCACGATTTGGTCTAACAATCCGAGCTGCCCTCGACCTGATAATGTTGGCCGAGCTACCTGGATCCACGAGTACACGTTTTATTTGAAATGTATTCACGAAGAAAGAGATTACCAGTGCGTTATTATGAGGTTGAGACAAGGGCTCGGAGTCCTCTTCGCTGAACGTGAGGGAATCCTCGGGTATGTAACCCCGAGTTTGCTTTTCTCTAGTGATGGATATTTTTGTCTTTCTCATCACGGGCTCCTGGGGATCGTCGACGCCTCCCAAGATCATGTGGATAACATGTTGTGTCTCGTTCGCTTCGTTCTTTTTGGCCGCTTCTCTTTCTCGAAACTGATTTTTGGCCCGGCCGCTTAAGAATTCTCGGAGGTGACCTTTATTGAGTATCCTGGCTACTTCCTCTCGGAGTTGGTGGCAATCTTCGGTCCTATGGCCGTGAGTGTTATGAAATTCACATACTAAGTTATGATTCCTTTGGGAAGAATCCGACTGTGTAGGCCTGGGCCATCTGGCGTCTCTGATTTTGCTGATGGCGAAAATGATATCCGATACATCGACGTTGAAGTTGTATTCTGATAAGCGCGGTGCCCCTGTTGGCCCCGTGTTTCCATCGAATCTGGTTCTGTTAATGAGTCCCTGAGGATTCTGTCCTTGGTTGATCAATCGATCGTTGCAAGGTGGGTTGCACCTCGGGGCGTTCCTCCTATCTTCGGTGTATGGCTGATAACTTTCCTTATTTGGCTTTGTCTCCTTCGTCAGAAGCCTACTAGCAGTATACTGAGCCCGAGGGGGCTCCTAGTTGATCATCCTCGACCCTGATCTTTGACTGATATCGGTTGTAGACGTCCGACCAGGTTACGGCGGGATACTCGATCAGATTCTCTTTCAGCTACCTTGAAGCTACTGAGCTCCGCTCATTCAGGTCTTGAGTGAAGGCCTGCACCGCCCAGTCGTCGGAGACCGATGGTAGTTCCATTCGTTCCGTTTGGAAGCGAGATACGAACTCTCGCAGCATTTCGTTCTCCCTCTGCTTGATCTTAAACACGTTAGACTTCCTCGTCGCTACTTTGATGGCACCGGCATGTGCCTTTATGAAGGAGTCTGCCAGCATGGCAAATGAGTCTACGGAGTTGGGAGCTAGGTTATGATACCACATCATGGACCCCTTCGAGAGTGTTTTCCCGAACTTCTTCAGTAAGACGGACTCGATCTCATCGTCTTTTAGGTCGTTGCCCTTTACTGCCCACGTGTAGGCAGTAACGTGCTCGTTGGGGTCTAAGGTCCCGTTGTATTTTGGGAGTTCTCACATTCTGAACTTCTTTGGAATGGGCTTCGGGGCTGCTTCCTCAGGGAACGGCCTTTGCACGAACTTCTTCGAATCCACACCTTTTAGGACCGGGGGTGTGCCCGGGATTTGGTCGACCCTGGAGTTGTACGTCTCGACCTTCTTGTCGTTGGCTGCTATCATTTTCTCGCCCGATTCGATCCTTTTGGTGAGTTCCTCGAGCATTTTTATGATGGCGGGATCGACTACCGACCCATTATTGCTTGGCCTCTCCGGTACCTGTTCGGCCGGGGGAGCTGTCTCCGGTGCTAGTGTGCTAGGAGTCTTCTGGTGACTTTGCAGCTGAGCAATAGCTAGCTGTTGTGCCTGCAACATTTCAAAAATAACATGAAGGCTAACTTCCCGTTCTTCCCGAGCTGGGGTTTTTTGGGCTTCCTGTTGGTCGACTTGGTGTATGCTCCTATTAGTGTGGGAGCTTGTTTCGACGTGCCGTGCGTCACATGAGATTCCGTCCGCCGGAATCGGTCCTGGCGCGTTCTCACGATTTTGTGGCTGCTCACCAACACCTCGAATAGCCACACTATTTTCTCCGTGGTTCTCAATATTGTTGTTTACTGAATCAGACATTTTAACCTGAAATCGAAGATCTTGGACAAGAAAAAACATGAAAGATAACTTGCGTTATGTGATGAAACCAGCAAGAAAATAATCAGTATTTTTTAGCCCCACGGTGGGCGCCAAACTTTACCGTGAAAATGGTAATAACAATTAAATTTGTTGATGGGACTCTAAAAATACGTGATCTATTTTTATGCTAGTTGTTTAAGTAGATGATGCTAAGTGTATGAAGTTAAGAGACAAAATACGAGCTAAAATAGAGTTATAATTAAACCGACGAGCTAGCCAATCGAGGCCTCGGACTGACCGATACGGGGCCTCAAGGTTGATTCATGCGCTCGGGCTCGAGCTATTAAGGGCAATCGGGCTAACAATTGCAAAATAATCAGCGAAGGCTCTTTATGACTACTGATAAGCAATAAATGAAGAACAAATATGAAGATAATAAATAAGATCAACAATATCGAGAGAGTATGTTAGAGAGAGAAAGAGAGTTCTTGTATATTTCGTGTGAAGTATTGGAGTAACAGTCGCCCCTTACAAAATGACAAAGATCCCCTTTATATAGAAGGGGAATCCCTACACGGTATAAAATACATTAATTGTAAAGATATGGAGATGGGACAGCTAGGCATGACACCCTGATTCGGGTTCAGAGTAGGTCGTTCAGAGTAGGCCGGCTAGGCTTTGTCAGACGTAGCCGTGTGTCTTGGGAACTCCCCGTCTTTACCCTTGCCACGGTCAATATTGCTTCTAGGCCGGGTGTCGACGAGCCTCGAGGGAGGGAACTCGGTCACAGTTTTGCGGCCTCGAGGCTCCGAGATGATCTTCTGGAATGCCTTAATAACGGGAAATTGGACCCTCCGATTTCACCGTATACAAACCTGTAGGTAACACCAACACTGGCGTCGTAGTCAAAGCAGTCTAGAGCTTCTGAAAGCTCAACTCACACTCGTTTGACAATCTGAACGGGGCACTCTACTGGGTCAATCTCGTCAATGGGGCTGCTATAGAGGAAAACCCCTCCACGAACCGGCGATAATAGCCTGCCAAACCTAGGAAACTCTGAATCTTTGTAGCTGAACTGGGTCTAGGCCAGTTCTGATCTGCCTCAACCTTCTTAGGATCCACCCTTATCCCCTCTGCGATACGACGTGCCCCAAAAAGGCGACTGAGTCTAACCAAAACTCGCACTTTGAAAACTTGACATATAGCTGACTATCCCTCAGAGTCTGAAGTACAATTCGAAGATGCTGCTCATGCTCCTCTCGAGTGCAGGAGTAGATTAAGATATCATCAATAAATACAATTACAAAGGAATCCAAATAGGGCTTGAACACTCAGTTCATCAAATCCATGAATGCTGCTAGGGCATTTGTCAGCCCAAATGACATCACTAGAAACTCATAATGCCCATACCGAGTCCGAAAAGCTGTCTTAGGGACATCAGATACCCTAATCCTCAACTGGTGGTAGCCAGACCTCAAATCAATCTTCGAAAACACCTTGACACCCTGAAGCTGATCAAATAAATTATCAATCCTCGGCAATGGATACTTATTCTTGATTCTGACTTTGTTTAACTGCCGATAATCTATGTATATCCTCATCGATCCATATTTCTTCTTCACGAACAACACATGCACACCCCAGGGCAAGACACTAGGTCTAATGAAGCCCTTATCAAAAAAATCTTGCAGCTGCTCCTTTAATTCTTTCAACTCACATGGGGCCATACGGTATAGCAAAATAGAAATGGGCTGAGTGGCCGGAGCCAAATCAATACAGAAGTCGATATCTCTGTCGGGTGGCATCCCCGGTAGATCTGCAGGTAACACCTCTGGAAACTCATGAACAACTGGTACTGAATCCATGAAAGGAGCCTCTACACTAGAATCGCAGACATAAGCCAAATAAGCAAGACACCCCTTCTCGAACATAAGTCGAGCCTTCACATAAGAGCTCTACTAGTAGAATGGCCAGGAGTCCCCCTCCACTCTAATCGAGGCAACCCCGGCAAGAAGGTCACCTTCTTGCCGCGACAATCCAATATAGCATAATAAGGTGACAACCAATCCATACCCAAGATGACACCAAAATCTACCATATCAAGAAGTAGAAGATCTATACTAGTCTCGAGACCCCCAATAGTAACCACACACGAATGATAAACACGATCTACAAAAATAGAATCATCCACATGTGTGGACACATACACAGGAGCACTCAAAGAATCACGAGGCACAACCAGATATGAAGCAAAATAGGATGACACGTAAGAATAAGTATCAAATAGAACTGAAGCATCTCTATGGCAAATTGGAATAATACTTGTGATAACAACGTTAGATTACTCAACCTCAAGCCTAACTGGGAAAGCATAACATCAGGGCTGGGCCCTACCACTCTGAACCACGTCCTTAGGACGGCCTCTGACTTGCTTGCCTCCACCTCTAACGTCATGACCTCCACCTCTAGCTGTCTGACCCCTACCTCTAGCTGGCTGAGCGAACGATGAAGCAACCGGTGCCAGGATCATGGCACGAGAACCCAGCTGCTGTGAGTTGCCCGGTGCCCGAGGGCAAAATCTAGCAATGTGACTCGGGTCACCACAAGTATAACAGGACCTCGGTTGCTGTGACTACTGACCCTGAAACTGACCTTGTCAACCTGAGTAACCACTCTAAAAACTCTGGAGCGGAGGTGCACTAATAGGAGCTGGTGGTGCACTATAGGCTAGTTGGTCGGGATGAGACAGATGAGAGCCGCGACCACTTGAAGCACTGTGAGATTCCTGGAGCGCTAAGTGAAATTGCCTGGGAGGATGGCCTCTACCAAAAGTACCCCTGCCTCATAATGAGGCGCCACTGAATCCACTGAATTGATGAAGCCTCCTATCAGACCCCTACCCCCTTTCCTGTATAAGAACCACATCGATCCTCCTAGCAACATTAGCATCCGTCTGAAAGGAAATCTCACCCCCGGTTTCCTTGGCCATCTGAAGCCTAATAGGGTGAGTGAGTCCATCAATAAACCACCTCACCCTCTCTCTCTCTCTCTCTCTCTCTCAGTAGGAAGCAAAAGAAGAGCATGACGGGCTAGATCCACAAAACGGGTCTCGTACTAAGTAATAGTCGTACTGTCCTGCTGGAGACGCTCAAACTGCCTGCGGTAATCCTCTCTCAATGTGATAGGGAGGAACTTCTCTAGAAATAGTTGTGTGAACTGATCCCAAGTAAGTGCAGGCGACCCAGCTGGTCTGGTCAACATATAATCTCTCCACCACCTTTTGGCGGAACCTGTCATTTGAAATACAGCAAAATCGACCCCATTGGTCTCAACTATACCCATGTTACGCAGCACCTCATGGCAGCGGTCAAGATAATCCTGTGGGTTCTCAGAAGGTACACCACTAAAGTGAACTAGAAAGAGCTTAGTAAACTTTTCCAACCTTAATAAAGCCTCAGAAGACATGGCGGGTCCATCACCGGCCTGTGCCACAACAATCGGCTGAACTATCCCAACTAGCGGAGCTGCTGGAGTCTGATACTTGGGAGCCATCTGCTCCGGAGTGTGAGTAGTAGGAGTCTGTGCTCCTCCTCCAGCTCGAGAGACAGCCGGTGCCACCGGGAAGGTACCGGTCATGGCCACACTCTCCATAAGGTCCACCAAACGGACTAGAGCGTCCTGAAGCGCTGGAGTGGCTATGAACCCCTCCTGGACCTGAGCTGGTCCAACTAGTATAGTCTGAGCTGGAACCTCCTCCTCAAAATCTATCTGAGGCTATACTGCTGGTGCTGCTACTCGATATCTAGGATGAGCTCTGCCTCTGCCTCGGCCTCTGGCGCGACCTCGACCTCGACCTCTGCCCCTAGTAGGAGCTGCCACTGGGGGCTCCGGCTACTGTCCAGCTGAAGATGCAGTACGTGTTCTCGCCATTTGCGAGAGGACAAGAATAGAAGAATTCAATCAGTAATGATAGAATAAAATTGCAAGACAGAGAAGAATAGAAGTGAAATTGTTCCTAAACTCCATAGCCTCTAGAAGATAAGTATAGACGTCTCCGTACCGATCCTCCATACTCTACTAAGCATGCTCGTGACTCGTGAGACCTAGGCAACCTAGTGCTCGGATACCAACTTGTCATGACCCAGAATTTCCACCTTCGGAATCGTGATGGCACCTAACATTTCACTTGCTAGACAAGCCAACGTTAGAGAAATTCTTTGCCAATTTTAAACACTTCAAACAATTTAACCAATTAAATAGAATGGAAGCCAAAATAAAGTACGAAATAGAATAATAATCCAAAATCTAGTACAACCTGGATCTTGAGTCACAAGTACACAAGCTTCTAGAGTCTCTACAAATAGGGTTTGAAATAGTACAACTGTCTCGAATGGAAAGAACAGTAAATAGGGAAAGTGGAAGGGGACTTCAAGGTCTGCAGACGCCAGCAGATCTACCTCGAATCTCCAAATAAGCTAATCCGAGCTGATGTGCCTCACAAACAGTTGGGACCAGTACCAAAATCTGCACAAGAAGTGCAGAGTATACTATGAGTACAACCGACCCAATGTACTTCGTAAGTTTCGAGCCTAACCTCGACGAGGTAGTGACGAGGCTATGACAGGACACCCACATAAATAAACATGTACAGACGAAAATATACGTACAGCATAACAATAAATAAAGATTAAACATGTACTATTGGGAGGAGACATGCAAAAAGGAGTACAAGATACGGTATTACAACAGGAAATGATAACATGAAACAGTAAATAACTTTCAGCCAATGAAAGGGATAACATAATGAATATAAAGTGTACGGCATCACCCTTCGTGCTTTTACTCTCAACCTCACCATGAATCAGTAATAATAGCACGGCATCACCCTTCGAGCTTTTACTCTCATTCTCTCCATAAAATGATAAATATGGCACGGCATCACTCTTCGTGCTTTTACTCTCAATTTCATCATGAAACAACACATACGGAACGGCATCACCCTTCGTGCTTTAACTCTCTTCCTCCTATGTATTAATCAATAATTGTAACAACAAATAGTACGGCATCGCCCTTCGTGCTTTAACACTCTCCCTTACCATGTAACAATGAACATATAACAATTGGGAGATAGAGTAAGCAAGAATAAATCTGACGTCAATAATGGTTCCACAATACCAACCTCAACTTCAGAAACAATACTCAATTATTACAAATATCCCATAAATGTGGAAAGAATGATCAATTTATAATAAACTACACTAAGCGTGGATATCATGATTAAAGAAAGAAATAAATTACAAGAAACAATTCCCACCTGCATACTTCAACCTAACAACAACGCATAAGTACTCATCACCTCACATATATGTTGTGCCAAACATTTAAACATGTAGCAAATAGCAAACAAGTCTTTATCCCTCAAGTCAAAGTTAACCACGACACTTACCTCGCTTCAAAAATTAACTCAAAGCTCAACCACGGCTTTGCCTTTCGAACAAGACTCTGAGCCAACCAAATTTGGCAAATTATCAACCAAATGATTCAAAATAAGCCTTAGGAACTACTCATTAATGAAATGTTTCAATTTAGGTCATTATTAAAAAAGTCAACAAAAGTCAACTCCAAGGCCCGCTTGTTCCAAACCCGAAATTCGGACCAAAATCCGATTACCTATTCACCCCGAGTCCAATTATGCAATTTGTTTCGAGATCCGATCTCAATTTGAGGTCTAAATTCCAATTTTATAAAAATCCCTTATTCTACCCAAATCCCCAATTTCTACCATGGAAGAACAAAGATTAGGGCTAGAAATTAATGGGTGATATTAGAAATGGAAGAAATTGAGTTAAAGTGTACAAACCTATGAATTGATGTTGAGTTTTCTCTTCAAAATCGTCTCTAGGCCGAGCTCTAATGGAAGGTTTATGAAAAATGGGAGAAATCCCGTTTTGGGACTGTTTTAAATCACAGCTCTAGGTGTTCATCGCGTTCGCGTGAAACCTGACGCGTTCACGAATATCATTGCCTCATTGGCTTACGCGATCGCGAGAGACTCCACGCGTTCGCGAAGGTTTAGCCCGCCTCACCTCTACGTTTGCGAGACTGGGCTCGCGTTCGCGTAAAGTCACTTCATATCCCAGCCCCCTCCTCTCATAGCTACACGTTCGCGTGGGTGTGGACGCGTTCGCGAAGGGTAGTCCCCCCACTGCTCCGTGTTCGCGTCCTATTCCTTGGGTTCGCATATGTTATTCCCTCCCCAGCCCAGATCACTCTTCGCGATCGCGTGAGTTCCCTCGCAATCGCGAAGAAATAAATATCAGATGACACCAGCAGTTAAAGAAACCAGAAATTTCTAAGTTCAAACCATCCGTAGTTTATCTAAAACTCACCCGAGCCCTCGGGGCTCCAAACCAAATATGCACACAAGTCCAAAAACCTCATACAAACTCGCTCGCGTGATCAAAACATCAAAATAACACCTAGAACTAGAATCGGACACCAAATCAAATGAAAGTTTCAATTAAACTTAAGAACTTCTAGTTTAACAACGGGACATCAGAATCACGTCAAATCACTTCCATTTTGCACCATATTTTGCAAACAAATAATAAATATGGTAATGGACCTACACCAAGTTCCAAACCAAAATACGGACCCGGTATCAACAAAATAAAAAATTGGTCAAATTTATAAAATCTTTAAACCTTTAAACTTCGAATTATCGACAAATTGTGATAACTCGAGCTAGGGACCTCCGAATTCAATTTCGGGCATACGACCAAGTCCCAAATCACGATACGGACCCACCGGGACTTTCAAAATTCGGATCCTAGTCTGTTTGCTCAAAGTGTTGACTGAAGTCAACTCAAGTAGATTTTTAAGGCATAATTTTACATTTTATCAATTGTTAATATAAAAGCCTTCCGGAAAAAGGCACAAACTGTGCACGTAAATCGAGGAAGGATAAAATAAGATATTTGAGGTTTCGAAATACAAAATTAAGGTTTACAACTCTAGATGACCTATCGGGTCATCACAAGGCCCGGGTTTGACTTTTTGTTGACTTTGGGATTTTGATTAAAGACTCGACCTTTATCATTTGGAATTGTTTCCTTAGGCTTTATTTGATGTATTTGAGTTAATTTTGGCTAGTTTCAAGCCGTTCGGAGGTCTGTACGCACGGGATGGCATTTTTGGAGCATCGTTTGGCTTACTCGGTATTGGATTTGGCTTGTTCGAGGTAAGTAACACTTCTAAAATTTGTGTTGAGGATATGAAACCCCGAATTACGTGTTATGTGATTGATGTTGAGGTGACGCGTATGCTAGGTGACGACCGTGTGAGCATGCACCGTGTGAATTGTGATTTAGCCGATTCCACAGAACTGGGTAGCTATCTTATCTGAACATTTTTACAGGATTCTATGCGTTAGAGCACTCGAGCTGTAATTTATGCTAGAAATCATGTCTAGGCTATATGTTTATCCTGTTGGGGCCCACTGAGGTCATTTCTATCATTGAGTGATTTGTTTACACTGCAATTACGTACTCAGTCATACGCATTCCTTTGCATATCATATCTCAACCTCTGTTACTATTTATTGATACATCACATAATTATTTTGGGCTGATTTTTCATGACATTGTGAGCCCGAGAGACTGGAGAGATTAATGACTGAGTGCGGTCGAGGGCCTGATTGTGAGGATATTGATACTATAGCACGTGAGTTGTCCGTGCAGCACATAAGTTCTCTGTGCAGATCCAGATATTGATACTACATCACGTGAGTTGTCCGTGCAGCACATGAGTTGTCCGTGCAGATCCAGATATTGATATTATGGCATGTGAGTTGTCCGTGCAGCACGTGAGTTGTCCGTGCGGATCCAGATATTGATATTATGGCACGTGAGTTGTTCGTGCAGAATGTGAGTTGTCTGTGCGGATCAGATTTTATTGAATCATGCTAGGATTTGGCTTATTATAGCGCTTGGGCTGGATCGGCCACTCCGGAGTCTGCACATCCACAGTGGGCGCAGTTGCTAGCAGTTATTATGTTTGGGCTAGGTCTGCCATGTACAGTACTGAGTGACTTAGTGTGTCGAGATATTGAGCGTGATGAGTGGAGAGTCTGAGGCAGTGAGATTGAGTACTCTAAGAGTGTGAGTACATGAGTTCATCACTGAGATACATTGCATTTGACATGCGTTCTTGAGATACATGCTTAGAGATACATTTCCTTCTGCTATCCAGTTTTGGTGACATCCATGATTTCACTTGTATATTGACATGAGGCATAGATTTATACTTTTCTCATGCCATCTGAAAATGAAACATCTTATTTAATTTATTGTTGAAAGGTTTTTGGGAAAATCACCATTTTCAAACTTACTCATATGCTTTTGGTGTTCTCTGTAAAAGATTTGGGATTTACAGTTATACTTGAAAAGCGTGCCTAGTTTTTCGTAACTGTAATGAGTTGAGCATCTTACCTCCGAGTTATTTTCATGTACTATTTTATTATATTGTTATGAACTGTTGATGCTTATTGGAGTTGGACTCTGAACCTTGTCCCACCTCGTCACTACTTTCAACCTAAGATAAGGTTTGTTACTTATTGATTTCACGGGACCGGTTGTATTCATACTACACTTCTGCACCTTGCATGCATATGTTGGATGTTGATGTTGCTACGTACGGCGGAAGCTGGATCAGAAGTTGTACTTGCGTTCCAGTTATGGCTATCACTAGTCCTTGGTAGCATTAGGTCATTTACACTTCAAACAGATATTGTAATTATTTCAATTCACCTTTGTAAAAGAAATCTAAATCTTAGACGCTCATGATTTTACTACCAGTCCTTGGAAATTCTTTGTATAAAAGCAATTGTATTATCATTTCTTCTCTTAATAAATCTCATTAAATTGGATAGTTGTTAATTGGTTTACCTAGCAAGTTGGGTTAGGTGCCATCACGACTAGTAGAGTGCTCAAAAAGGGCCAGCCCAGCCCAGCCCAAGCCTCGGGGACTTTTAAATTTGGTGGGCTAGGACGGGCCGGCCCACCATATTAATGGGCCTTAAAATGGTCAGCCCAACCCATCCCTAAGAGGGTCGCGGGCTAGGGCGGGCCGGCCCTTCAATTATTTTTTAGAAAAAAGTATTTTTTAAATCCTTAAATATTTTTTCGTGAAATAGTCGATTAATCATGTAAACAACTTCTGTTTGCTTAGAGCGTACAAAAATCTTGATATTTGACGAGGAATCTCATAATTGAAATGCAAATTCTCTCTATCTCTAGCTCTTCTTTTTTAAAGTTACATGAATATTTTCTTAATACTTTTCTTTCATTTTCCTCAAATAATCAGATTCATGGAGTGCTTCAATAAGTTTATATGTCGAGGTTTTTAAATTTTGGATTAACATCATTTGCTGATTTTATCATTATAGTCGATAAATTTTTTTAAATTTCTGAAATTTGCTAGTGGTTAATTTCTTTTATTTTTTATTTTGTATTTGAAATTGATCTTTTTATACTGAAGAACAGTTTAAATATTAATAATATATTAAAGCAATCCAAATCGATCATTGTCCACTTAAAGTAATAGTATTTTCTTTTGAAAAAAAAAAGATTATTATTGGCCACCTAAAACTTTTCGAGTACGTTATTAATTAAGCAAAAGAAAAACTATTTTGTCGTGTTACATCCATGTCAAAAATCTAAATTCTAGTTGATATGGAAGGGTAAATGAGCTATCTAGGGATGGGTATGGGGATTATAGTTAAAAGTTATTTTGGTTTTTACTTTTCTTAAATATTAAATATTTAATAGTTAATTAATTTGAATTTAATTAATTTTTGGCCCACGGGCCGGCCCAGGCTCAGCCTCGGTCAAGCCTCAAGGGCCAGCGGGCTGACTTGGGTCGTGCTTATAGGCCTCAGTTTTAAATGGGCTCAAAAAATCCTAGCCCAACCCTACCCAAGTAGCGAGCTGGGTTGGGCTGGCCTCACGGGCCAAGCCCATTTTGACAGCTCTAACGACTAGTTGGATTTTGGGTCGTGACAAGTGGGATCGTTTCCTATCTTCTTTTCCAATTATGCTCTTACTTATTTCTCCATAATTCTATTTTATCTTTTAAATTTTTTTTTTTATTTTAACTCCAAATCTCCAACCTATTGACCTACTTTGTTTTTTTTCCATCTTTTCTAGAGTTGGTTTGCCCCATTGTTTTTATCCAAGTCTCTTTCCGATTCTTTGTCTCTTTCCGTCATTTTTTTGTTGCTAATATTAGTTAACCTTTGTTTTCAAGTTTTTGCTCTTGTTTCCAAGGTACTAATTAATGATTAATTAGTAGAAAGAGGTTTTCTTAAATTATTTTTATGTATAGTTCTTGATAAATTTTATTTAAGACAATTAGCGGTATTTAGTAAACTTATCAGTTACTGTACAGTACGATACAGTCAAACAAATAACAAACAATACAATCTATTCAAGCGTTGTATCCATAAAATGATACAATACAATACAGTATAATACAATACATTATAAAATAATGGGTAATAATGATCCAAACATAGTGTTAGATGCTCCATGGTCTAGAGTGGGATTTGGGCTAGAGTTTTGTTCTTCCATTTTGGCAGTTATTATTTATAAATATTTGTTGAATAATTTGGATCATTAATTATTTGCATTTAATTATCGAAATGTTGGATCTTACATATATTTCGGTTAAGTTTTGAATAAATGCTAAGTATATGGTGTAAGTGGGTTCGCCCGACGAATAATGTTAGTTAGGTGCCAATCATATCTAGGGGATATTTTGGGACATGACAATATTAGACTGTCACCTAGCGTTTACAATAATTTACAAATTGCTCAAAATGAATCTTTAGACCGTGACTTAAAATTAAGGTCCATAAGTTACAAGAGAAATAAATAGAGAACACTTACTAAACAATTATGTAATGAAGCACACCTACTAAAAGTATCACATAACCAAAGGTCCCTACACTAGTGATAGTCGCAAAAATAATTTAAAAGAATAATAAAAAATTTAGCAGGTAAAGTTGTTGCCATGTGAACAGGAGGTCACGGGTTCAACCCGTGGAAACAGCCTCTTGCAAAAATGCAGGGTAAGGCTGCGTATAATAAATCCTTGTGGTCTGACCCTTCCCCGAACCCTGTGCATAGCGGGAGCTTAGTGCACCGGGCTGCCCTTTAATAAAAAATTTAGCTTGCAAACATCTTGTACCCTTATAAAATGAGAAGAATCTCTTATAAATTGGCATTGAGAAAGCAAGTATTTTCTTCTTGAAACAAAGACTGTAATTGCCACTAAGATTTACTGAGATATTTAGCAATAAGCATAAGATTTACTTAAAGCATTATTCTGATCCATAACCTGATCAATTTTGTCAAATACATACATCTTTTCTCAATCTGATACTCAGTCTAATGCATTACAAGTTTGAAAGAAATTCTTCAATATTCTTATCAGAACTTCCTCCTTCATCTACTGCTTCCTTAGCCAGTTGTTTCCATTTAATTGCATTCTCTTTTAACATTACTCCTTTCTCTTCCTCCATCACTTCCTTAATAGAACTTGCTACTTCTTCTCTTGTAATTACACTATCTTTTCCAGCTTTAACTCGAATTCCTGTTCGCCATACATCACTAATAAATTTTGCATTAGTTGGTTGATCTGTCCACTGAGGCATACACACCATTGGCACTCCTAAACTCAACGCTTCGAGCGTCGAATTCCATCCACAATGAGTAAAGAAACAGCCAACTGATTTATGAGCTAAGACATCAAGTTGAGGACTCCAATTTACAATTAGTCCTTTTTCTGATAACTTGGACTTGAATTCATTTGGAAGTTTGTTCTCTTCAGAAGTTCTAACAACCCACAAGAAGTAGGAGTTGCTCATTATTAATCCAAATGCTAATTCCTCCATTTGTTTTTCTCCTAGACTGGCCAAACTTCCAAATGATACATAAACAACTGAGCCATTTTCTTTCAAATCTAGCCATTTCAAACAAGTTTCACCATTAGGTTTGATGAGACTTGAGCCATATTCTTTGTCATCTTTTAGTCTCTTGTCAAGATACATTGATGGAATAGTTGGTCCAATTGTTTTGATTGGATATTGAGTCCTCATCCAATCGACCACCTATATAGTTTCAGCAAAAGAAACATCAGATTATTGGTATGAAACTATATAAGGAGTTGCGGACGCAGGAGATTCGCTAAAGGAATTCAAAAAATAAAAAAAATGAACACGCGAAAAAGCTAGGAAAATTCAACATCTAATATATATATACATGAAAAATGAAATTAACCTTATATACACAATGTAATTTTCGGCGAAGAGGGCTCCGACTAAACCCTATTCCGCTCACCTAGCTCTGCCCCTGTATGTAAGGATATGTGTGTATCTAGCCTGCTTAAGTGGACTATTTGTTTTCTTCCATTTACATGACACTCTTTACTCTTTTAGTATGTTACAATTAAAACATTTCTATCTTAGGACACTTTTTATTTAACTTTCATTACATCCTTTTATGTCCATCAAGATGTCATGACAAGTTTAAGTCCATATACTAAGTAGGCATTTGGCCATAAGTTTTGGAAGTTTTTTTTTTAGAAAAAGAATTCAAATATGTGTTTGTTTATAGATTTAATCTAGTTTTTGAAAGATTTTGAAAACCAAAACTTAAAAATATAGATTAAGACCTCTTTTTGGACCAAACCATGATCATTTGGAACTTTTTAGCATGAAAAAAAAAAAGGATTTTTTAACGTATCAAAACTTGCCCCAAATTCATGTCCAAACACATTTTCAATTTCACAACAAACTTCACCCAAATCAGCTTTTTCAGATACCCGCATATAAAATACGACAGAAGGAGTATATTATTGAAGCACTATGGGGTGGTCACTTTGTGTGCTATGGATAAATAATACTTCCTTTGTCTCATTTTATATGGCATACGTTAATTTTTATTCTGCTCCAAAAAAGATGACATATTTCTATTTAACGACAAATTGACTTTAAATTTTTCATTATACACTAAATGATATCATTTATAACTAAAATTTCGTATTCAATCAAACAGTGCCACAAAAATTGGGACGAGACGGGTGAGAGAGCATACCTCCTCTAACACATCAAATGTGTTGAAAAAAAGCCAATCTGCTTTCTTGAAATTAATATTCTGGCTGAAGACAAGTCTTACAAGAGATGGATATGAATCACTATCATACACAAAAGAAGGCAAATCTTCCTTTTCCAACAATGGAAGTGAAGGCAAAGAAACAGCAGAACCATCCAAAGTAATATTACTTATTTCTGGATCTAAATGATAATATATAGCACTAAGAGAACAAGATTGTGTAAAAAAAGCAGCCCCTTTAATTCCTAATTCATGTGCTAAATCAATTGCCCAAGGGGCAACTGAATCAAACACAAGAACTTTCACAGGATATTCAGAATCAGATAATTTCTTAACAATTTCTCTTAAATTGTTAGATATTAAAGCAAAAAACCATTCAAGAAAAATATCAATACTATTTGGTGGTGACTCATCATGTGGAATTGACTCAATTTTGATTGAATTTGAGTCCATTGGCATGGATTTGCTAATAGAATCTATGGTGATTAAGGTAACTTTATTTCCTCTTGATGCTAAACGTTTGGAAAATTGAACCATTGGATTTATGTGGCCTTGTACAGGGAAAGGGAGAACTAGAACATGAGATTTGGTGGTTATTTCTTCCATTTTTGGAGTATACTTTTAGCTGCTCAGTTCAGCTTTTAGAATTTTATTGAAAGTAGTTTTGGAAAAGAAGAGCAAACCTTTCTGAAAACTTTGGGACGATAATCTCCTTTCCTTTAAATTTATGTTAAAGGCCGTCGGGTGTGCGCCGGGTCCGGGCAAGGGCTCGACCACAGGGGTTTATTGTACATAGTATTACCATGTATTTTTGCAAGAGGCTATTTTCACGGTTCGAATATGTGAGCTCCTGATCACATGGCAGCAATTTTACAGTTATGTCAAAGGCTCCTTTTTTAATTCGTTTAAAAAAAAATATCACATTTATATAGGAGTACTGAAAGTAATTTAATTTTAGATTTCTTATTTTATCTTTAACAAAAAAGAATTATAGTTACACAAATTTATGATATGTTTAAAATTTTAAAAATTTTATAACTATACAAATATGGTTGCGTATTTAGAATAACAACCTTCAAAAAGTTTTATGAATGATGTTTATGTTTAAGGCAGGAAAGCAAACCACAAAGAATGGAAGCTGTCTTGTCAAAGTTGTTTGGCTGTTTGGTCTGTTTGTCTCGTTAGTTTGGCGGCCGGAACCAAAATATGGTTCTTTTGGACTCAAATGACGAAAATATATGGAAAAAAACTTAGTGTGACCAAAATATGTATAACGTCTTTTTAAAGGACGTTATACCTTAACGGTCGTTTGCCCAATTAAGGTATAGCACCCTTTAAAAGGGCGTTATACTGAAATTTGAAAAGACATGCCATATAGCACAGATATGGCCATTACATGAATATTCTATTGCAATAAGCATGGCAACTAATAGCAATACTGTACAATGCACCAAATCCAGAGATAGGAGTTATAATTAGTGCATGAACATGAAGTTCAAATATGCCAGTATAACGCTATATGGCCTGTCTTTTCAAATTCCAGTGTAACGGAGCACCCTTTAAAAGGGCGGTATACATATTTTGGTCACTAAATTTTTTTCATATATTTTCGTCGTTTGAGTTCAAAATAACCACATTTTGGTTCCGAACTCACATATATGGTAAGGGCTATAGATAAATGTGTAGGTTTTTTTTATCTGGATGTGATTTTGTGGCTGATTGAAGTAATTTTAATAAGACAGGAACAATATATAAATTAGAATAGGAGAATCAACCTAAATAGTTGTCTACCTAATTTGTTATTCCCTTTATTTCAATTTAAATGACACACTTTTCTTATTAGTCCGCTTAAAAAATAATGATACATATCTACAATTAGAAATAATTTAACTTTGACCTCTTCATTTTACCCTTAATGATAAACTTTTACAACCACAAATGGCATGACCCCACAAAAGCTTTTACCCCTTAAGCTTCTAAGACCACAAGTTTCAAAAGTTTTCTTCTTTTTTCTTAACCTCCGTGCGAGTCAAACTACCTCATCTAAATAGAAACAGAGGGAGTAAAATAAAACTAGCTGGCAGATATATAATATATACATAATCCATGTAGAACATGTGTATAATCATGTATAATTGGTGTATAATTTATTATATACCGGCTCAGAGAAGTGAAACATTAAATCCCGTAAGCTCTTTCTATTATTTGTATAAATAATAATGGGGAAAAGTTTTTATTTTACATCAGTTAATCTTTAATAATATCAGATTTCAACTTGTTTTATCTGTTATTGAAAATAGAAAGCAGACTTGCGTGAGGGTATGCTATCTACATCACACCTCTTAGGTTGTGTTCCTTCTCCCTACGTGAAAGTAGAATATTTTATGCATCGGGTTGCCCTTGAAAATAAAAAGCAGTAATACAAATTACTCAAGAACCTTTTTTTCGTTGCCTTCAAAAGAATTCGCTTTTTTATTTGGAGTCTCACATTTGTCTTATGTTCCTTTTTCAAAAATCACCGATTGTCTAAAATGTATTGACTCGATAAATATGATTCGTGTCGTAGATGGGCTATTATGGGTGGTTTTAGCTTTCCATATTAAAGAATCTCATTCTCAGAGCTTGAATCGATACTTCTAAGTAAAGGTGAAGAAATCGTTATCATTTTATTATGGACTCGTTGGCCATGAGAAATATTTTATTTTTTTCCAGCAGTAGGACACGTTGTTGTAGTTAGTAGCTAATTATGTAATTAGTTAGTTGGTTGGTTAAGTTGTTATATTAGTTGTTGTCAGCTGTCATTAGAGGTTAGAACACGTATATATAAGACAGAAATGTATCTCTTCTTCTGTAAAAAATCAATTTCTCATTTCCAAAACACAGCTCTTATGCTCTAACTTCTCTCTTAGTTAAGCTCATTCACATCAGTAGCTAGGGTTCCTAATTGAGGTAGAGTAAGGTCGTAAATGGTGATTCTCGACATGGTATGAGAGCCGATGGACTGCTAGTGTGGTCGTCTTACTTGATCGGAGCTTTTCGCCGGAATTTGCAGGTGCGTTCAACTAATGGCGCTCGACGACGAATTGCCGGAAAAGCTAAGTCATAATCATCCGTTTTTTTTTTTTGAATGCTAATGATAATTCAGGAGTTGTGTTAATATCTCTGCTATTGAGAGGACCGAAGAACTACTCTGAGTGGAGCCGAGCGATGTGAATTGCGATTTTAAGTCGCAATAAGTTAGGGTTCATCGAAGGCACATGCAAAAGAGAGAGTTATGGTCCGAATCTAGTTGATCTCTGGGAACGATGCAACGCCACAGTATTGTCGTGGATAATGAACTGTATTTCACCTGAATTGCTCAGTGGAATTGTATACTCTTCGAGTGCCAGTACAGTTTGGGGAGAAGTGAAAGAGCGATTTGACAAAATCGATTGCTCAAGGATTTTTTAGATTCATAAACAAATCGCAACAATCAATTAGGGAACAAGCTCAGTTTCTATGTATTTTTCGAAATTAAAGTTGCTCTGGGCAGAATTTGACTCCTTAGCCCTAATTCCAGGTTGTGATTGTGCAAAATCGCAGGAATTTGTCACTTTCATGGAGCGTTTGAAACTCTTACAGTTTCTCATGGGACTGAATAAGTCCTATGAGCAAGCTCGAAGCCAAATCCTCATGATGATTCCAGTTCCTACCATAAACAAGGCGTATTCAATGCTTACAGAAAGAGAAAGTCAAATGAGCATGTCAAATTCTTTTACTTCAATCGAAGGAGGTGAAGTAACAGCCTTAGTTACAGCTAGGGCAGGACTTATACAGAGGCCAAAGAGAAACTTCAATGCTCAATGTGATTATTGCAAGATGAAAGGGCACACACGTGAGGAGTGTTACAAGTTGATAGGCTATCCTGCTGATTTCAAATACAAGAAGAAAGGAGAAAATCATGCTGCTCACAATGTGTTTGTAGAAGATCACAACAGGCGAGGTCAAGGAGGAGGAAACCAGACTGTCAAAGAGCATTAACACAATGATTCAGACACATCAAAAGGTCTTTTCTTCACTTATGATCAATACACTCAAATCCTGAAGTTACTCAACAAGGAAAGTACTGGTACCGGAGAAAGTTCTGCTAACATGGCAGGTACACTCAAACCTTTTCTTGTAGAGACAGGTAGAAATGAGTGGATAGTTGACACTGGTGCGACTAATCATATGATATCTGATGCCAATTTGTTGCTCAATAAGATCAGATCAAATGAAGCAGAAGCAAAAAAGGTTCATTTACCAAATGGAGGTATTACATATGTGACTCACATAGGGTCATGTAAGCTGAGTAATGGAGACATAGTTGACAATGAACTATGTCTTCCAAATTTTTAGTACAATTTACTATCAGTCTCTAACCTCACTAAAGAGTTGAGGTGTATGGTTGGTTTTTACCCTGATTTTTGCATATTTCAGGACCTTTGCAGTGGGAAGGTGAAGGGGGTTGGTAGAGAACAAGGAGGACTCTACCTAATGCTCCCTCAAGCCTCCATTAAAGGTCTATTAAATGCAGGAATACAAGGTTTCTCTGTCAGAAAAGAAGACAAAAACATTAGCCTGTGGCATAGGAGATTAGGACATGCCTCAACTGGAATATTAAATCAAGTGTTTCACTTGCCTATGGATGCTTGTAGACAAGCCTTAAAGGATTGTAATATATGTCCATTAGCTAAGCACACTAGATTGCCCTATAAGAATAGTACTACTAGAGCTAATGCAATATTTGATCTGATACACATTGATGTATGGGGGCCATATAGTGTACAAATATTTGATGGAAATAAACTGTTTTTGACTATTGTTGATGACTATTCCGAATGACGTGGATATATTTGTAGAAATTAAAAAGTGATGTTGTGGTTGTTTTGAGAAGATTTTTGCAGCTGATTCTTACTCAATTTACAAAAAGGGTGAAGATAATTAGGTCGGACAATGGAATAGAGTTTGTAAATCATGAATGCCATGAGCTATTTCAATCCTATGGGGTAGTACATCAGAGGACATGTGTCTATACACCTCAACAGAATGGGATAGCTAAGAGGAAACATAGACATGTTCTACAAGTGGCAAGAGCCATTAGGCTTTAGGGGTGCATACCTATAAAATTCTGGGGGTATTGTGTTTTGGGAGCAACCTATATTATCAACAGGCTCCCTACACTAGTACTCTAAGGGAAGAGTCCATATGAAGTGTTTCATAACAAGCTGCCTAGCTGGGATCACTTCAGGACTCTGGGATGCCTATGCTATGCTAAAAGGATGCATAATCATGACAAATTTGAATCAAGAGCAGTGCCAACAACATTCATGGGATACTCTGAAGTGGCAAAGGGGTACATACTTTATGATCTAACTAAACATGTGTTTTTTGTGAACATGGATGTAGTCTTTAAGGAGAATATTTTTTCTTTCATGCAACAGAGCAGCATCAGATCTTCTATGTTTATTGATACTACAAGTGACACTCAATGATGATCTTGGTATGGCACATTGGTTGCCACATGATGTAAGTGCTGATGTAGATATTATTGCAGGCCCTGATGCTGTTGATCCAATCACTGAAGCTTCTGATGACTCAGTAGATGAATCACCTGCTGCTATCCATAGTCCACCAAATGATGTTGCAAACTCACCTACTGCTATCCATAGTCCACAAAATGATGTTGAAGACCTCCCTCAAGACATTGACTTTCACAGCATGGGCTCAGATGATGATTCTAATCCATCAGACCAATTTGAAGTTGATAATCAGTCATTAGAGGCCCCATCTGCTGATTCTTTAAGGAGATCTAACAGGGATAAAACGCCACTTATTTGCCTCACATATTATGTTTCAGCTGCAGCCACCACAGCTCATAAAAATCCTCATTCTATCAGTCATTCAATCAACCATGATGCTATACATCACAACTATAAGAATTACTTAACTGCATTCTCTGCTATTGAAGAACCAAGAAACTTTGTGGAGGCATCTAAAGATAAGAGATGGGTGACAGCTATGAAGACAGAAATTCAAGCACTAGAAGGCAATAGCACTTGGGAACTTGTCCAATTACCACCAGGGAAGAGACCAATAGGATGCAAATGGGTCTATAAAGTGAAGTACAATGCAGATGGTTCTGTAGAGAGGTTCAAAGCTCGACTGGTTGCTAAAGGCTACAACCAGATGGAAGGATTGGACTACAATAAAACCTTCTCCCCAGTGGTAAAAATTGCAACAGTCAGATCAGTCATTGTTCTTGCAGCAACTGAAAATTGGCACATCCGTCAAATGGATGTGTACAATGCATTCCTTCAAGGAGATTTACATGATGAAGTCTGCATGCAGTTGCTAGAGGGATTCACCAGCCAGGGGGAGTCTGGAGTTGTGCGTAGGCTTGTTAAATCCCTCTATGGGCTCAAACAGGCCAATAGACAATGGAATTTGAAGCTGATAGGTGCCTTACAGGAATTTGGTTTTGTGCAAAGCTGCCTAGATTACTTTTTGTTTACAAAGAGAAAGGATAGTAGTACGGTCATCATACATGTCTATGTTGATGATATGTTGGTGACTGGGAATGACTTAAAGCTAATTGAGGAGACCAAGCTAAGACTACATAAGGCATTCAAGATCAAAGATCTAGGGGAACTCAGATATTTCTTGGGTTTGGAATTCAGTAGATCAGAGAAAGGAATTCTTATAAACCAAAGAAAGTATGCATTGTAGCTCATAGAAGATGCAAGGCTGAGTGCTGCAAAACCATCCTAGACTCCTCTTGATAGCAATCAGAAATTTACAGCTAAAGAACTTGATGAAGTCACAGGTGAAACAGGTGATGAACTGCTTGAAAGATAGAGGAAAATATCAAAGGCTAATAGAGAAGCTATTGTATTTGACAATGATAAGACTGGACATTCCATTTGCAATTAAGACACTCAGCCAATTCGTACAGCAACCCAAAAAGTCACACTGGGAAGCAGCCCTATGAGTTGTAAGGTATTGAAAATGGAACCTAGACTAGGGATTCTGATGAGCTCAAAGAGGCCAGAGAAAATGAAAGCTTATTATGATGCAGACTGGGCTTCATGCCCAAACACAAGGAGATCAGTCACAGGGTTCATTGTGAAGTATGGAGATTCTTTGATATCATGGAAATCAAAGAAACATAATACAGTATCTAAGAGCTCAGTTGAATTTAGCCGAAGCTGAGTATAGAAGCATGGCAATGACAGTATCTGAACTAGTATGGCTAGTAGGGTTATTCAAAGAGCTTGGAGCAGAGGTGAACCTACCTGTAGAACTATAGTGTGACAGTAAGGCAGCTCTACAAATAGCAGCAAATCCAGTTTATCATGAAAGAACAAAAAACATAGAGATGGATTGTCACTTCATTAGAAAGAAGATCCAATCAGGCATGGTGAAGACTTTGTACATCAGTTCAGAAGCACAACAGACAGATTTCCTTACAAAAGCATTAGGAAGATCACAGCATGATTATCTTGTGTCCAAGCTGTGAGTGCTAAATGTGTTTGCACCTGCCAGCTTGAGGGGGAGTATTGAAGGAGCAATAACTTGAGGGACATGTGTCAATAGGCTGTAGTTAGTAGCTAATTATGTAATTAGTTAGTTAGTTGGTTAAGTTGTTATATTAGTTGTTGAAAGCTGTCATTAGAGGTTAGAACACGTGTATATAAGATAGCATTGTATCTCTTCTTCTGTAAAAAGTCAATTTCTCATTTCCAAAACACAGCTCTTATGCTCTGCCTTCTCTCTTAGTTAAGCTCGTTCACTAGCAGTAGCTAGGGTTCCTAATTGAGGTAGAGTAAGGTCGTTAATGGTGATTCTCGACAGTTTATTCATGCAATTTTCAAATTTCATTTGAAGTTAAATTCCGAAATTTTTTGGAAAATTGAAAAACTCCAAAAAAATACTTTTCAAAATTTTCACTTCAAATAACTCATAGAAATTCAAAAACTGCCCCAAATTATATTCTGTCCAAATACAACTCTAATTTTTAAATATCATTTTCACATTAAAAAAAATTATTACTTTTTTCGGAATTTTACAATTCTTATGTCTAAACGCCCACTATATCTTTTGGTGGTGGTGTTTCTTCTAACGGGAGTCCGAAACTTTTCTAATATTTTTTTGGACAAAAAATACGTTTTTACTACTAAAAAAAAAAGTTACCTAAATACCTAATTTGCAGTACTATACTGCGAATTACTTTAACGAATTTAGTCGTTAAAGTAATTCGCAGTAGAGTACTGCGAATAATTAACTAAAAAAAAATTTATTTTAGTTAATTCGCAGTACAATACTGCGAATTGAGTGCACTCTGTTTTTTGGCCCAACAATTCGCAGTATAGTACTGCGAATTGCCTTTAACTACAATTTGCCGTAAAAGTGTTGCTCGTCGTGAAGCAATCCTAATGGGTTACTGGGGACTTGAAAAGAAGCATTTCACTTTTAGAGAGGCCTGCACGAACATTTTTAAGTCCTTGAGTCATATTACAAAGTTTTACATCTCATTGTGGACGAAGTAGACCAAAAATCACCTTGAAGGCAATTCGCAGTACTATACTGCGAGTTGCTTATACGCAGTATAATACAGCGAATTGCTGGGCCCAAAAAATCGGAGTGTACTCAATTCGCAGTATTGTACTGTGAATTAATTAAATTTTTTTTTTTTAGTTAATAATTCGCAGTACTCTACTGCGAATTACTTTAACGGCTAAATTTTCGTTAAAGTAATTTGCAGTATAGTACTGCGAATTAGGTATTTAGGTAACTTTTTTTTTTAGTAGTAAAAATGTATTTTTTGTCCAAAAAAACATTAGAAAAGTTTCGGACTCTCCATATATGTCACCCCATTACTTGCCTGCCCATTCCTATCCATTGCAGCAGCTTTGTCCAATCATTAGCGCAAACAGGGCAGGTAATGAGCAGGTGATCAATGTGCTCATCATCAGAAGAACACAAAGGACACCTCAGATTAGTTGTAACACACCATTTTACCCATTTGTCTTTAGTTACCAATCTCTTATTAATAGCCAAATATAGAATAAAGATCCACCTTGGTTATTATATATAGACTATAGACAATCCTCCTCTATTTAATTTTAGGAAACTTCCCCTAATCTTAGAATACAGTATCTTGACTGAGAAATTATCCACCTGTTTCAAATTGATTAGGACGATTTGAGAATCTTTCTAACTACTTATGTCGTTTGGTATGAGGTATAAGAAGGTATAAGGGTAGTATAAAAATTTAATACCATTTTAATACTCTGTTTGGTTAGCAAACCAGTTATAAGTTATACCGGTGTTAATTTTAACACTGGGATAACTTATACCTTATAGAAGGTGGGGTAATTAGCACCGGTATAACTTATACCTTCTTCTTAGAAATTACGCAATTGTCATTCTTAATACAACATACCAAACAATGAATAAAAAACAATCCCAACATAACTAATCCCAGCATAACTTATCCTAATAATATAACTTATATCGGCATAACTTATACCGGTATAAATCATATTCCAACCAAACGACCCCTTACCTTAATAACTATGCACTCACTAAACCCATAATTTATCCTTCTTTTGGCATAAGTTCCAAGTAGCTTTTAGATAGCAGCCTTATTCCAACTATGTATGTACATTTAGTATGTCCAAACCAGTAGCAGTCATGGGCGAACATAGTCTATCTCATGCAATTAGAACATTGTTAAATATTTCAGCTCCTCCTGTCCAAAGAAGTCTTCTGCATAGGAATACAATCACCTGAACTTTTTTTTCTCACCTTGTAGGAATACAATCATAAAGCGAGGACAATCTTACTGCTTTATGATTGTTGAATTTTCACTTTTGTCAATCATTGAAAAAACTTTTGATCTTTGTAGTAATCTTTTCTCTAACCACCTTCTTGTTCCCTTAGCCATTACATACAACGGTGGAGAAGTTGCTTGTATCATCAGCTAGCTCTTAGTTGTACTTGTTTAATCTATTTATTTTTCTTGGCGTTAAAAGAATTCATTGAACCCATACATTTCCTTTTCCTTTTAGCATTATTATTGTTGGTATTGATTTACAGCTTTAAAATACATGTATGAAAACCCATTTTCAACTAGGACTAGTTACAATAACTCAAGCCATTTATCTTATCAAAACAACAACAACCTAGTATAATCCCACAACAAAGGCAGCTGCGGGGAAACAATGCCTAAACAAAAGAATTTTTTTTACAATTTGTTCAACTTTTACTAAATTTGTTCACCTGAATATCTAGTATTTAAACTTCAACATAGAGTATTAGCATAGTCTGGATTATGGATTTAACTGATATATCGATGATACTTGTGAGACAAGAACAAGGGGAAAAAATGAATTGTGGAAGTCAATAAATGAGATCAATTATGAGAGCTCTAATGCTACTGTTGTACTTTAAAAAGAAGAAAAAAATGTTCTTAAAATTGATGATGCTCGACAAATTGAGATTCTCTTACACTATGGTCAACGAGTTTTCCAAAAAACTATTTGTTGGAAAAACTCGCCTCAGAAAGAATTGTCGTAGAGTATTTTCCAGAAAGGTTGATTGGTTTCTTTCTTTTACATACAGCCTAAAAAAAAAAGGGACAAATCATTGGCTTAATTTTGTGTGGAGCTACTTTCGTACTAAATTGTAGTATTAAAATAAGAAAAATTTATTGGAAAGAACAAAAAGAGAGATTTTGGACATTTACCACCGTGGAGAAATTTATCCTGACATTTCAATCAATCAATAAAACTCGCCAATCCCAGATTAGTAGAAAACAATTACTCTTTCCAATACAGGTTTTCATGACATATATTTTCATACGATTGCAAGGGAAAAAAGACATAAATAATGAGACTTTTAAGAAGGAAATAAGCACCAGTAAGATCAAGGTTTCCGACGCATCGGTATCAATAATGCCGGTACACAGAACAACTTGCACGCACCTTAACTAGCCTATTGCTACAGCCAACAATAACCTGCATCAATAAATCTGTTCGCCAAGACTTGGTCAGATAACTTACACAAGCTCACAATATAACAAGAAAGACAAATTAATCAAAATACACACAACTCACAAGGATGAAGATCAGGTGAAGACAAATCAATCCATCAATTAACCTTTTGGATAGGTCAAAGCAGAAAATCAAACTGGTTTGCACCACCAGCTAAAGATTATTCTTTACAGCCCAGAAAAACGTATAGGAAATCAGTAACACTCATAAGATCATTGTCCCCCCAATGAGAAGGATTATGTGCTCAAAAAAATTCTACCTAATTTATTGATTCGGGCTAAGACAAAACAAACCAGCCGCATTTACTTTCTTGTATAAGGTAGTAACTAGCTCATGGCTTGAGGGCTACGGCCAATCCAACCTTGGCGCTCTTTTCAATTGCCCTGGTGTCCACTTCGCCAGAGATTGTAAAGAGGGATTTTGGACGCCACTCATGCTGGATGAGAGCACTTGCCTTACCATAGCTGTTAACCCGAGCCTTCACTGTGGTCAGTGGGTCCAAGGAATGATGTGTTCCGATGGTCATAGTGTTCTCGTTGCTTGAGAAGCTGTGAGTCAACTCTGCACCAACAGCTGTATTGGTCAACGGATTCACGGTGTGGTAGTAGGATGCAGTGAGCGTATCACCCTTGTCATTCCTGATAATTGATTTCATCTTATCAGTCCAGAAACAATGATTGATTGACCAGAATATGGCATTGAATACACAAAGAGAGGAACAGTCAAGAGACATGTAAACCCCAAATCACGATTTCATTACATTACAGTAGTCATTTCTCTTCAAAAGAGCAACTCATAAGTTGAGGAATTAGTTTTCTACCTTAAACGATATGAATCCAAAACCAGTGTCTTTCTTTTTGTGGCACAAAACCAGAAAACTAACAAAAAAGCAAAACTTTTTTGAAAAACAACACAAAAGAGGGCTAGAAGACAATTTAATCAATGAGAAACCCAACATATTTTATGTCCAAGAATACCCCACTCGAGTACTTACAATGCTAAGGACGCGATCAAATCAGAAGTGGTGAAATTCAAACCAGCATTGCATTTCGTGAAATTGCCTGACGAGGTATCAAATGACAGATCAGTGCCCAATGCAATCTTATTGTTGCCGGCAACACCAGAGAAGTTGACTAAAGGACTTGCTGCAAGTCCAATGCTAGTACTGATTCCAGCATACTCATGCAAGTACTGGAGCTCTACCTGTAAGCAATATGATTCGTTTTGTAAAAAATAAAGCAATTCATAAAAATGTTCACGTAATAAAAGAAGAACCAAATACCTTTCCAGATTTCTGATCTGGGACAACAAAGCTGAAGATCGTCTTCAGTCCAGGTGCAGGTTCATCAACAGTAATGGTAGTGTAGACCTGTGTTATTAAAATCCAAATTAATGGTCAAGAGCACTGCAGTCCCAGCTCCAATGGAAAGTCAAACTTAGCTTTAATACATTATCAAGGAACAACCTCTGGAACTTCAAAAACCAAAAAAGAAGAAAGAGCACAAAAATCACTTTTCCTTGGGGAAGGGGAAGCGTGGAGCAGCCAAGCTAGATAACTAAAAAATGTAGTGCTTCCACACAATTAAGCAATTATGATTCGACCTTGCTGTCAAACTCATCCGTTTTGATTATCAAATTTGCCATCATATATCCAGCCTTTTCGAATTTAAAATACACATGAAATCAGTCTAAAAATAGATCAATCCACCATTACCAAAATGAACAAAGTGGGTAGCCACTAGATAAAGTTTCGTTACAGACAGAAAATCCATGCATATTTTTTGCTAAAAGTCAATGATTTCTCGATCTTCTTATAGCTATAGAAAAGAAAAAATCTTTATCTTAATAAATCTAAAAGGTAAATCCTTTTATTAAAGGATAATGCGTGTAACAACTATATATCTGTTATATTCTTAAGCCTTGTCCTCCGCTTTTGAGAGAGAGAGAGAGGGGAGTGTCTCAAGTAGCTTATCCAATCACATCACACAGGAACATCACTATAATCAAGACTACTAAACATTACTATAAGCTAACATATAAGACATGATTTGTTGATAGAATCAGAGACTGCAGGAAGAGAATGGATTAAGTTCGAGCGGACGACATAACACAACACTGATGGATGGAACTTTTTCAACTGTCTGATGAAAGAGATATCAACAGAAACTATGTATGATAGACATTGATACACTGGCTGTCATAACATTTCAACTTACAGCAATAATTGTTGGACAAAGCATTTGACAACATTTGTTGTAATTTCAAACCAGAATATGAAACAATCCCAATAAGAGCAAAGAGAAATAAACTGTAACTTTCAAATTTCTTGAAGCATTAAATCATCCAATAACATACAAAATTAGAGACAGAAAAAAATGTCTAAAGAAAAAAGAGGAAAAAACAAAAGGAAATGAAGCAAAACTTACATTCGAATTGGTGTCCACTTTTACATCAGTGGTGAAGTTTTTGTTCTTCAGCTGAGTGTTTACATCAGCTAAAAGAAACTCGCCTTTCTTAACACCAGATGAAGTAATGGCCTGAAAAGTGAGACAGAACAGCAATACATTTACTTACAGACCCACTGAAGCAGTATCAAGAAACAGTAATCCACTGTTAAACAAAGCAATGCAACCAATATATGCATTAGGTAACAACACAGAAACTATTCTAAGATATGCATAATGCAGTTTGAGATTATAAGAAGAAAATAACTCCCACAAAATAAAGATGATCACTCAAAGCTAACTTTCAGCTACAAGGATTTCAACAACAACAACAACTACCCAGTAAAATCCCACATAGTGGGTCTGGGGAGGGTAATGTGTACGCAGACCTTACCCCTGCCCCGATAGGGACAGAGAGGCTGTTTCCGATAGACCCTCGGCTCAGAAATACGAAAATAAAATAAAAAAACAAGAAAAAAGAATTCATTAGTAACTCCAGTAGAAACCGTAATAGTAAAAGAAGCATAAAAACCAAAAGATGAGTGGCATGCAATAACAGTAACCAGAATCTAAGGCCCGGGGCTAAGATAAACAACAAGAATAGTGTGGGTTCAACATAAACTGCAAGCCATCTAAGATCAACCCTAATCCAACCCCGTCTCACCCCAGTATGAAGTAAGGAACGCTTTACTACTCCTATCCTACAACCCTAATGCTAGACCTCCAGGTCTTCCTATCAAGGGTCATGTCCTCGGAAATCTGCAGTCGTACCATGTCCTGCCTGATCACTTCTCCCCAATACTTCTTAGGTCTCCCTCTACCTCTTCTCGTACCCACCACGGCCAACCGCTCACACCTCCTCACCGGTGCATCAAGGCTTCTCCTCTGCACGTGCCCGAACCATCTGAGCCTCGCTTCCCGCATCTTGTCATCCACAGGGGCGACGCCCACCTTCTTCCGAATATCTTCACTCCTAATCTTATCTATCCTAGTGTGCCCGCACATCCACCTCAGCATCCGCATCTCTGCTACTTTCATCCTCTGGATATGGGAGTTCTTAACCGGCCAACACTCTGCCCCATACAACATGGCCGGTCTAACCACAGCTCTATAAAACTTACCTTTGAGTATCGGTGGCACTTGCTTGTCACACAAGACTCCAGATGCAAGCCTCCATTTCATCCAGCCCGCCCCTATGCGGTGAGTGACGTCCTCGTCGATCTCTCCGTCCCCCTGAATCATCGACCCAAGGTACTTGAAGCTATCTCTCTTGGGAATGACCTGTGACCCAAGCCTCACGTCCCCGCCTACTTCCCTCGACTCAGCGCTAAACTTGCACTCCAGGTACTCTGTCTTAGACCTGCTCAATTTGAAACCCTTAGACTCGAGAGTCTGTCTCCAGACCTACAATCTCTCGTTAACGCCGGCCCTCGTCTCGTCAATTAGAACTATGTCATCAGCAAATAACATACACCATGGCACCTCCCCTTGAATATGGTGTGTCAAAGCATCCATCACCAAGGCAAATAAGAACGGGCTAAGCGCAGAGCCTTGGTGTAATCCCATAACAACCGGGAAATGCTTCGACTCGCCTCCCACAGTCCTAACCTTAGTCTTAGCTCCATCATACATGTCCTTGATCGCTCGTATGTAGGCTACCGACACGCCCTTCGCCTCAAGACATCTCCAGAGCACCTCCCTAGGAACCTTATCATACGCTTTCTCCAAGTCAATAAATACCATGTGCAGATCCTTCTTCTTATCCCTGTACTGTTTCATCAACCTCCTAATAAGGTGGATAGCTTCCGTAGTGGAGCGGCCCGGCATGAACCCAAACTGATTGTCGGATATAGACGTCGTCTTCCTCACCCTCACCCCACCACCCTCTCCCAGACTTTCATGGTATGGCTAAGTAACTTGATACCCCTATAATTGTTACAACACTGGATATCACCTTTGTTCTTGTACAACAGTACCACTGTACTCGACCTCCATTCTCCGGCATCCTCTTCGTCCTAAAAATTACATTGAACAACCCACTCAGCCATTCCAATCCTGCTCTACCCACACACTTCCAAAACTAAACCGGAATTTCATCTGGCCCGGTCGCTCTACCCCTACTCATCTTACGCAAAGCCACCACGACCTCCTCCACCTTAATGCGCCTGCAATACCTAAAATCTCGGAGACTCTCCAAATGCCCCAAGTCCCCTAGCGCTATATCCCGGTCCCCCTCCTCATTTAGAAGACCATAAAAGTACGTCTGCCATCTCTACTTAATCTGGGACTCTCCCATTCAGCTACAAGGATTTCATTTCAGATTATTCAATGTTAATATGGTTTCCGAAGTTAGTTCTAAAACTGCAATTCTGATTATCGTGTGCATTTCTTTATGTTTAATACAATTATTCTTGCAGCCAAAGAAAGAGAAACTGATAAAGTTTTTTTTTCAATTTGAGAAAGAGGAACTGTAGAAAGTAATACAATTATGCAATTAAATAAGAACCCATTTCTTCTTTCCAAATAAGTAGTGCCAATTATTTCCTCATTAATGCTCATATTCCCCAAACTCTTGGCTACATAAATGGTTACCTTTTCTTTTCTGTCCTCAACTTCTTCTCAGTTTTACATCAAACAAAAAAACAAGAAAGAATAATATTTGCATCTAAGCGTGTCCTGGTGGTTAATGAAGCTCGAATCGACCATATGGAGACCAGAGTACAAAGGCAGAAGACGCTAAATGATTTCTTCTCGTATGTCTATGTCTTAGTGGATAGTGTCACCCGGTACTTCTGGTGATGGGAGATAGTAGGTACCGAGTGGATATCGAAACGTGCGGCCCAGTCATCATAATTATCAAACGAAAAGAAGAACTTCCCATTTCCCATTATCTACCAAGGAGGCTCGCTCACAAGATTCACTTCTCAACCCACAATATAATCTTATTTGGTCTTAATGTCATCTTGCACGCACCATGACTAGGTACATGCTACCTCCCACCAGCCTAGGTACCAGGTAACTTCACCCGCCAAGACTTAACGAGCAACCCAGTGCACTAAACTCCCGCTACGCACGGGACCCGGGGAAGGGCCGGACCACAAGGGTCAATGACTCTATTGTACGCAGCCTTCCCCTGCATTTCTGCAAGAGGCTATTTAGTCAAATAAAAAAAATCACCTAGCTTTTTTTGTTGTTGTAAATTGAACCTGGTCAACTATGATTTTTACTCACTTCATTAATCGCTAAGCCACACCTCGGGTTAAACCTCACAATAGTCTTCACCAGATTTTCCACGGCATATTAAGCATGAAAAAATATCAAACAGTAGCTTTCTAACTACACTGAATACCCAAATTCAATAAGAAAAAATTGAGGAACCAAATATAATAACAAAATCAAGAATATTGGCCCACAACTATGAACCCAAATGCAAAAATACAACAAAAAACATGTAAAACTGTAGAGAAAGATATACTAACCACTCCGTTTGAAGTGTAAGTAGTAACGGTGAACTTATGGTCAGTGACATAATCCCTGTATAAAAGATCTATACAACAAAAACAAATGGACATATTAATACATCTCATCTAATTTTACAATACCCATTATAAAAAAAAAGAAAATAGAAAAAAAGGAATGGAAAATTGACCTCTAGCTTTTTTGCCGATGTCGGAATAAAGACCTGGACCTTTCACCATTTTTCTGCTGATGAGTTCTCGCAACGAAAGAGAGAAACTTGTAGAGAAAATAAAAATGCGTGGGGGCAAATGGTGTTATTTGTTTTTATAAGCTCTTTTAATTGAATCGTGTTTATCAAGTTGTTTTTCTGTCGGGGAAATTATTCTATACAAACCGAATTAGCCTTAGTTTTTTAACTGGGTTTTCTACACCGTCGATCTGAATTCCCATCATCTGTGAGTGATATAATCTTGTAGACCGTTGACTCTCTCGGGTAATACTCTTTTTCTCTTTAAATTTTTCCTTTTTAATTTGGAATAATTTCATTATCTATCTATCTATCTATACTATACTATACTATACTATATTAAGCCCTTTAGAAAAATATCATTCATCTTTTCTATTATTTTAAAATAAATTTTATATTAAATAAAATTATAATTTAATTATTATCCTAATATTTAGGATTTTAAAATTAACTAAAATTTAATTATTAATTTTTTTCTTATTTGATAAAAGATCCTACTAATATTTAAAACATTTTCACTAGATCATTTTACTGAAATCAAAATATGTACTCCAACAATTAGAACCAAACTAATGTTACTCCAATATCCATGCAAGCGGTAGTACATAAAAGTTACAAAACAAACAATTGTGAAATAAAGTTAGAAGATTTGTTTAGGAAATTTTATCTCCTATAGCAAATATATATATCCTATTTATTATAAATCAAATTCATTTTAAAATATTATTTTCTATAGCTACCTTTTATATTTTATAACAAAATAAGTATTTATGGTAAATTACCATCATTGCGGCATGAAATACGATATTTATGTTTTTCCTCTCTTTTATACAGCTGGACATACCTATTTTTAAGGTGATTGTCATTACTATATTCATCAATACATGGCGCGAATACGTGTGAATACATGCGCTAATTTTAGGCACTTTTTACTGATGTATTCATGAGTATAGGAGCGTGAATACATGTGAATACATGTGCATACAACTGGACTGCCCCGATTTTAGGCGCTTTTTGCTGCTGTATTCATCAATACATGGCGCGAATACATGTGAATACATGCGCGTACATCTGGACTATCCTGATTTTTAGGCCTTTTTTGCTGGTGTATTCATGAATACAGCAGCGCGAATACAGCGAATACACTACCGTTACAACTTAATAGTAGCTATAGGAAGTAATTATGTATATGGTAGCTATAGGAAGTTAATAACCACTAAACAATAGTGATTTCTGAAAATTCCTACTATTTTTTTTACTCTTTCAATCAAAGTTAAAAATTTCTTTTTCCTTTCAATCAAATACTATCTATATAGAATAACAAAAGCAAAATTATGATAGGCTGCCAAGTGGAGTAACCAGAATTCAACACGTATCAAAAATTAGAACAAATGTCCAAGATAGTTGGAGTTTCAAATTGAATTTTAAGTACTAATCAGGAAATTAACTTGGAACCTGGGAATTTCAATCAAACGTGTTGGTAGTTATTCTTTGGTTTAGTACACAACTTTATTTTTAAAAAAAAAAAATCCTCCCACTATTTTTGACAACCATTTTTTAATAAATAACTACAATCCAACGTGTTGGAAGTTATTCTATTTGTTTAGTATACAACTTTATTAAAAAAAAATCTTCCCACTATTTTCTTGGTTGTTTTCTAATAAACAACCACACACTCAAATTTGCAACTATTTTTATAAATAAAAAAAATGGAAAAAAGAAACCATCCGAGGAACCCTCGACTAATCGTGCTCCCAAACGTGGGCTTCCAATCCAAAATCCTTTTTTTATCTACACCTCCATAACCGAAGGATTTATGCGCTTTATATTTTCAAATCCTTTTCAACTCTGTATTTTATCTGCTCAGTATACCTGTCTCATTATAACTGTTTTGCAAATATGGCTACAAAAGTTCATGATATCAGACAAATTTCAAGCAACTCGATGCAAGGAATATCAAAGTTAGAGTCGTTCGAATGTGGATAATCCCGGATCGATTTTAGACTGAGATACCATATTCGTTAGAATTGGTTTTACAGAATTCGAAGGTAATATATTCGACTTTCACTTAGTTTTAACGTTTTGCTTCTCTGCAGTATTTTTGTAATTGATTAATAGTTGAGTAATCGAAGTTTCTAAAGAAATTCTCGGTACTCGAATATGAGTTCTAAAATAATGTTCTGTTGATCGACTTAACCTACCTAGGCCTAATCCTGTTAGTCTTCTTTTGGTGCCAAATATATTATGTATACGTACGTCACCTACGATATTGTTAATAATTCTGCTTAAATGACCTTTTACTTTGGTTTAAAAATAACAGGACCTCAAAACGTTGCCCTTCTCAATCAAATTCCTTCACTATGTTTCTTCCTGTCATGCTGTTGATGCCTCAGAAAACTGATACCTGCTTCATAATTGGTTGTGCATTCATTATTGGCTCATTCTTTGCTGACAAAGGTCCAAAGAACCAACTCACACGCATGACATGAAAAGAGTTTTTGTCATCCTCACTTATTGTTTTGCCTTCTTTTATGTCTAACCTATTACTTTTGGAAATATTTAACAACACAATTTATTCCTTTGTGATAACTTAATTTTTTGCAATCTCCTTATTCTTCCTTCCTTCGCGTGACACTTGCGTTTACCGGGGCTATTTGTTGGCGGCATGGTAGGGACAATTTATGTCTCTATGGTGCTTAACAGTTATATTCTGTCCAAATGCAACCTAACTGATAGACTCAATAACTGACCAAACAGTTTGAACCAGCTCACACACATGACATCAAGAGAGTTATTTAGTCATCCTCACTACTGGTTTTGCCTTCTTTTTTGCCTAACCTGTTGCTTGTGGAAATAGCTAAGAGCACATTTTTCTTCCTTTGTGATAGCTAAATTTTCTGCAATTTCATTATTCTTTCAATTCCTTCGCCAGAGACTTCTATTATGACTGAGCAAGAGGAAGACCTTGAAAAGAGACAACCCGCGTCTTAGAAGTTACAATTCCAGTTAAATTTATGATAGTTTAAAAGGATTAAGATGAAATTTTTCGAAAGTCAGTTTTCAGACTTCTTTAGCCAATTAATATTTTTTCCCTTCACTTCTTTGAATTTAGAGGATTTTCTGAAAGTAACTGCAGGTTGAAGGGTGAGAACTGAAGCTAATCTATGTTTATTACTCTTTAATAGGTTTATCCGCCAATGAATGCATTTTAAGATATGTCTTATATCAAATAGAGTATGATTGTTGTTGAATTACCAATTCTCGAGTTTCATATATTTCTTGTCATTCAGAATTGTGATATTGTCTTTGCTCGTGATATTTTTGGCTTCCGGTATAGTTTTACTTTTTAAGGAAAAGGTTTTTTCTTTTAATTTCGAAAACAAGTGTAGTTTTGGTAGCATGATAGGGACAATTTATATCTATATGGTTCTTCACAGTTATATTCTTTTCTAATGCAGCCTCACTTATAGACTCAACAACTTACCATACATTCTAAGTTTAACGGCGGGGAAGAGAACCATGATGAGGTTGGTCCATTAACTGTTTTTACTGTTTGGGAGATAATATTGGATCAACTTTTTACTATTTTGAAAGGTAAATGTCAAAAACATATCATTTCTATGATTGCTCATGTGAAATAGGATTACTCTCCGAGGTGCAGAAACATCTACTACAAGCATCAAAATTATTTACTAACGCTACGATAGTACCTGACAACTAAGGTCTGCTCTAATCTTTTTCTTTCTTCTGCACATTTCTGTAAGCTAAGATGCTCTGACTAATTTATCATCTCCTTTTTACTTTGATGACCGGATTAGTTCAATATTGAAATTATTTATTTTACAAGTAAAACTCTATCGCGTGTAGGAAAATTAAAAAATACATAGGTAGATCATCACTTCTACCCTTTTGTTCTTTTAACATAATCAGGTGCATGTCCTTGCCCATTAATTGAAAAATGTAAAGCAGTTAATCGTTTCTTACTTTTCTTCCTTGCACCATACTGATTGAATTAAGCAAAGGAAAAACCTGATTGCTGCAAAATAAGAAAATTCATATGTTTAGTTGCATTACGTGATATTTGACGTAAATTGTGGCAGTAGCAGGACAACGTCATAGTATATCTATTGTTTTTTTTAGGTTTGAACTGAACGACGTCCTAAAATTTGTGTCAAGCAGTTTGATTGGAGTTAGCATCGAATTTAACATTTTGAAATCTAAACTCTATGCTTCTTTGTTTGAGGGGAAGAGAACCATGTTTTGATTGTTCCATTAACTGTCTCTATTAAATGTTATTGTTTGGGAGATAATTCAGTTGGTGGGACCATCCATCGTAACTAAGATTTACTCCTCCTGCATAGGCTTGATATCGTGGGAGTTGACTAATTTATGAATTACTTGGTTGATCAGATTAACGTCTTATAATAAAAAATAACCAATCATCTAAGGTTGCATTTCTTACTAATGTTGTCCTTACTAGCTGTTTACAACAAGATATTCCTTCATGACTTGAATATATGAATATCCAGTGCCTTTATATGTTCATAAAATAATTCCATTTGTACCTTTGTGTCTACCGCAGTTTTCAAACAATATTTTCTAATAAAAATAATATTTAATATTTTTCGCGCAACACGCGGGTACAGATACTAGTATTTAAGTACTGGAATGAACGGAAGGAATAACTGCTATAAAGCGAATCACACAATTAACATTTATTATTTTCGAAAACTTATAATTTCTGTTAGTTTTTATTTCTAACGCAAACGTCTCATTTAAATATTATTTATATTATTTTTAAAAAGTTTATTATATTATTCAATTTGCGTACACACGCAAAATTACATGGTAGAGGTTTCACAATTTTCGCCGAGAGTAAAAAATATGTGTCCCATAAACTGTGACGATCCAAAGGGGTCATCACCTGTTCTTAATTGACTTCTGTGTCCCCGAGGCCTTGAAAATCTCATTTAGAGTTGCCTCGATTTGCGTGCGCAGTCCGGGCGCGTAGCCGGAAAGCTTAAATGTGAAATTCTATGAAAAATGCTAAATTTTGATGTTAAAAAGAATAAAATTTAACTTTGGTCAACATTTTGGGTAAACGGATCCGGACCCGTGATTTAGCGGTCCCGGAGGGTCTGTAGGAAAATATGGGACTTGGGCGTATGCCCGGAATCGAATTCCGAGGTCCCAAGCCCGAGAAATAAATTTTTTTTTGTAAAATTGTTATATGAAATTGGAAATGAAATTTGATAAGAAAGCGAAGGTATCGGGCCTGTATTTTGGTTCCGTCGCCCGGTACAGGTCTTATATATGTTTTAAGTCCTTCCTGTGAAATTTGGTTGAAAACGGACGTCGTTTGACGTGATTCGGACTTAAATTGGAAAATTTGATGTTTTATGAAGTTTGAAAGAATTCATGGATTTTGAGATTTAATTCGATGTTTATGATGTTATTTTGACGATTTGATCGCACGAATAAGTCCGTAGGATGTTTTTGAGGTTGTGTGTATATTTGGTTTGGAGCCCCGAGGGCTCGGGTGAGCTTCGAGTAGGTTTCGGGATGCCTTAGGCTTAGAAAATCAAATGTTGCAGGTTCAGGAGTTGCAGGTCTCTGAACCCTCTAATGCGGTCCGCGAGAAATCGCGTGCGACCGCGGAGGGGCCAGCGCGGCCGCGGTCGCCTTTGTGCGGGGCGCGGTGGAGGTTGTGCGGCCGCAGTCGGCTTTGTGTGGTCCGCACAGGGTGCTGAACTGCAGGTCTTCAGGTAAGCATGTGCGGCCGCGGTCCATTTAATGCAGTCCGCACATGAGGTCTCAGAGGGGTATAAATAAACGGGATTTTCAGTCATTTTTTATTTTTCAAAACCCTAAAAACATAAGAGGCGATTTTTTAAACAACCCTTCTTCTCCAAAACGTTGGTAAGTGATTTCTAACTTATTTTCTTCACTCCTTAACATTTTTTAACATGATTTCAACCTAAAATCAAAGATTTTCATGGGGGAAATTGGGTGTTTTGGGTAGAACCTAGGTTTTTCAAAAATTGGGAATTTGGACCTCAATTTGAGGTCCGATTTCAAAACAAATTACATATTTGAGTTCGTGGGGGAATGGGTAATCGGGTTTAGGTTCGAACCTCGGGTTTTGACCACGTGGGCCCGGGGGCGATTTTTGACTTTTTGGGTATAACTTGGGAAAACTCATTTTCATACATTGGGGTTGATTCATTTAGTGTTTATTAATATAATTAAGTAATTTGTGATTAGATACGAGCGAATTGGCGGTGGAATCAAGGGGTAAAGCTATAATTGAGGCTTGAGTTGTGTTCAAGGCATCGAGGTAAGTGTTTGGTCTAACCCTAGCTTGAGGGACTAGGAGTTGAGTCTTATTTGCTAATTGCTTCTTGTTGAGTACGACGTATAGGCATGGTGACGAGTATCTATACGTTGGTGTCTAGCATGACCGTGAGTCTTTAAATTGTGAATAACTTGATTCGTTGTATTTCTCTTGCCTTGGTGATGATTCCTATTTGTTGTGAAAAGCTTGTGAAAGGAAATTGTGACCTGTGAACAACGAGGAGCATTGGCTCAAGTTATATTTCAATTGTGAACGTATATGAAATGGTTGAACCCTTTGGAGCATTGGCTCAAGTGGTAAAGTAAGATATGAAATAAAAGTGAAAATAAGAGAAAGAGTATTTAAATTATTTCGTTGCCGGGATATCGTTGTTTATCGATTATTTTCCCTTGCCGGGACGTCGAGATTATTGATGTTGTACCCTTGCCGGGATTTAATTGTTTAATTATGTTCCCTTGCCGGGATTTCTTTTATTATCTTGTTTGTTCCCTTGCCCCTTGTATGTGATTGTTGTTTGGGTGAGGAAGAGTGTTAAAGCACGAAGGGTGATGTCGTGCATTGTTTGTTTATTGTGAGGAAAGAGTGTAAAGCACGAAGGGTGATGCCGTGCATCGTTTGCTTATGGTGAGGAAAGAGAGTAAAGCACGAGGGTGATGCCGTGCCGCACGATGTACCATTCTGTGTCGATTCTATTGATTATATGTGAGGAAAGAGAGTAAAAGCACGAAGAGTGATGCCGTGCACACTTTATTATATCATTGCTTGGTGAGGATGAGAGTAAAAGCACGAAGGGTGATGCCGTGCACTTGTTGTTTTCTGTTTCTTTATTAATATCTGAGGTGTGTTATTTCCTTCCTTACCGGACGACTTTTACTTGAAATTGTTATTTCCCCCTAGCATGCTCCCCCTCCCATATTGATTACTTGTATCTGTACCTCGATTCCGCTATATATATATATATATATATATATATATATATATATATATATATATATATATGGTAGTCCGGTCTAGCCTCGTCACTACTTCGCCGAGGTTAGGCTAGGCACTTACCAGCACATGGGGTCGGTTGTGCTGATGCTACACTCTGTGCTCTTTTGCACAGATCCAGGTGTCGGAGCAGCTTACGGTGCGCAGCAGTAGTTAGGGAGCCGACCTTCAGTCCACGAGACTCCGAGGTAGCCTTGCTGGCGTCCGCAGGCCCGGCGTCTCTTCTTTCAGTTTTCATGTTCTGTTGACATTTGTATTCGAGACAGACTATGTCCTTTATTTCAAACTCTTATTTGTAGTAATCCTAGACAGTCCGTGTATTGTTGTGACACTAGGTGCTGGTAGAGACTTGTATCGGCTTTCTAGACGTTGTTTCTATGTTTAGTTCAGACTTCCGCTAAATTTTACCTTTCGTTGTCTTTTTAACTGCTTATTCATTGATAATATAGTTGTTTAATCATGTATAAAACAAGATAGGTTAATGTTGTTAAAGGTTCTTGGCTTGCCTAGCTACCACGAGTAGGCACCATCACGACCCCGAGGGTGGGAAAGAGCTCTAGGTTACATGGGTCTCACAACTCACGGACAAACTTAGTAGAGTCTGAGGTGTGAGCACGTGATTTTTTCCTCGCATGATTTACTCCTACAGAATTCCCAAAATTAGGATTTTTCTTTTAATTATTTGATTTTTAGGATTTAATTGCATAATTTTCATGTTTGTTTGCATTTCTGTATGCATTTTAAACATAATTCATAAAAATACAAAAATACGTATTGCATTTGCATTTAGGATTTAATTTTACATATTTTACATTAGTTAGTAGTTAGGATTTTACAAAAATACAAAAATCACAAAAAAAATTGATTTATTTTGCATTGCTTAATTCTTAGCTTTGAATTTCGTTAGTTTTCCTTTAATTTGATATTTTATTATGTTAATTAGTAATTAGAGTTTAATATAATGGGGTAGGTTAATTTAGTTTTTAAGAATTAATTTAGGTTCTTGTTTTTGTTAATCTGAAAAGAAAGGAAAAGAAAATAAAAGAAAGGGGAGGGCAATTGAAGTTGGGCCAGTGTTTGATTTTAATGCTCCAGCCCAAGTCAACAAGCCTCAAAACCCGTCCAAAAATCAATTCACCCGGCCCAGTCCGTTAAGGCACCCGGTCCAGCACCCCTAATAATCCAAACGATCCCGTTTCATCGGCAGTAGATTAGGACCGTCGAGGTTTCTTGATCGGACGGTCCTGAAGCTGGGGTCTTCAGGTATAAAAGTGTCCAAACGTGACCCCCTACCCCCTCTCATCTCCCGTCTCTCACCAACAAACCCTAGAGACCAACCCAGCCGCCCTATTTTCCTCCACCACCTCCGCCGCCTGCCGCCGCCGGAAATCGCCTCACGGCGAGTCTCTGATGACCACCAAAATCTCACCACTGGTTCGTCTCCTCCCCCTCATACCCATGCCACCACGGGCCTCCCTCAAATCTCATTGAAAATCCCAAATATCCCAAACCCTAGGGCGCCGCCCTTGAATCCTCCGCCATGGTCGGCAGCGCCACCACCCAAATAGCCCCAAATTAACACCCAAGTCCCCCTGCTTCCTCTCATCCCAAATACCTCACTCATTCCCTTCAAATCCCAACAGAACCCTTCGAATCTCAATTCAAAGAGAACCCTAAAATCCCAAATCCCAATTCGAGGAGTCCTGGAAGTTTTGCGGATCAATTAGGCTCTAGTCGTATGTTTTTTGTGAAAAGAACATACGATTAGTCTCCGATTGACCCATAATCCATGGAAAATTGAAGTCCCTGTGCTTTGACTGGTCTGGGCTTTCTTTTACTAGGTATGTGTCTGTTGTTTTCCAATTCTTGAAACTATATAAAATTAACTTGTTATCTTTTTTTTTTTACCGTGTGAGTGCGTTTAAATTTTCCTTCCCCCTGTTCTGATTTTCTGCATTTTTGTCCTAGATTAATTAGTTTTCTTTTGTGTGATTAAATTTTAATTTGTTTTAGTTTGCCTTTTAGTTGGGCTTGTGAAGGGTTTGATTGAACCCGTTGTTTTACCCTTTCCCCACGTATGTTTTAACTTTCTGCATTGAAATTGGGCTCCAAAAGAAGAGATTCGGCCCAGGTCTGCTAGACCCAGACTTACCAACTGAATTTGGGTCAAACTGACTCATGATTTGGGTCAGGTAAGCGTAGGTAAATACATGGGTAATTAGGGGTAGTATAGGTAATCTAGATAGGGGAATCTTTAGTGTAACTAACTTAGAAGCTTCTAGTAGGGGCTTTTAGCCAATTTCAGACTTTTTGTTAGTTTAACTGGAGTAACAAGTCAAAATTTTAGGGATCTTTAAGCTAAAAGCAGAAACTAAAAAGGACCTAAAGGGTAAAATAAAAATCTACAAGGATGCCCTAATTGCTTGCCTATAAAGGCATTGCATTCTTGCCTTCCAAGGGAGGAGATTTTTAGAGAACTTCAAGAGCTGAAAAAATCAGATTTCAGAAATCAGACCTTAGAGATTTTGGAAGAGTTGAAATAGAGAGAGAGAACTTAGAGATCAGAACCTAGAGAATTTCCAAGTACTGAAAAATCCTGAAACTACAAACGACTGAAAACTCTAAAAGATACTGTTTCATTGAGTCCTGTTGTTGATTTTTGAAATTTCTCCTAGCGTTTGAAATAATTTTGAGTAGCTGGTAGCTGAAATGAACTGAAATCAAGTCTACGGAGTTCTTCTGGTTCATTGCTGGGATTGGAGTTGATTTTCTAGACTATTTTGCTTCATTTGCTGGGTTAAAACTGGTTGTTCACCTGCTGCTACTGTTTTGCTTTGCTGATTCTCACCTTTTCCTTTACCTTACTTTCCAGGTACACATTCCTAAATTTAAAACTATGAATGAAGTTTCGACTAGCAGAATAAAAATGAAATGGCTTCAACATGTCATGATTCTTTAGTTTAATGCCTTTGTTTCCATATTGCTTGATTTCTGAATTTGTTTAGTATAATGAATGTCATTATGTTGGCTGTAATTAATAGGATTGTGACATGAAATTGAATGTAATAGTTCCTACCTGACTAGTTATAGGATTTATAGTTTTGTTACAATGTTCTAATTGGACTGGAAAGGATGTTCAGGTAGATGGTGTTTACCAGTCATGTATGTTGTTTAAATATGGAGCTTACTGCATCTGATCTCTCATTTTCTTTTACAAATTAAGTATTGACCTCAAGTGAGTTCTGCTGGGTCAAGCACATAGGCTATTTGAGTAAAAATGGTTAGAAGGTAATAATTAGTAGCTGCATCTTGTTGAAGTTCATTTGAGTGGTGTTTCATTGGTTATTTAGTGTAATAAGCTTTCCGGTCATAGAGCTATTTTTGGGATTGTGGATTTACAATGGCCAATCAATCCCAAGTGTCTTTGGCTCAAACTGTTAGTACTAGTTTAAGGATTTATTTAATAAGTTGGAAAAATTAATTTGTCTTCTGAAGAATAAATCAATAATGTGCATGTTTATTCAATGTTTCAACAGTCACGACTCAGAGTTTTGTCCATTTGTTTGTAATTGAAAAGTGAAGCTAAAAGAGTTGGCCTGTGAGTTGAATCGCCGATTCGAGCTAAGGATTTTGTCCCTATTGGAAGCTATCCTTGTTCGAATTTGGGCTCATTCACAGGCCCAGGCGTTTGTTTAAAATGAATTTGAATGTGTTTGGTTAATTTGTGTCAAAGAGTTTAAATCAGAAATTCAAATCTTTTAATCTCATGTTCATGTGTTGGTATCAATTTGTGTTTGGTATTATTATGTCCTGATCTGGACCATTTGGACCATAAGAACTGGGCCCAATGTTGGCCCAGTTGCATAACAAACGAGCCCAGATATCATTTATACCTATATTGGCCCACTGAATGTTTGTATTGATTAATTTCGCTAGTTCAGGGCCTATAGGGACTCGATATTGAGTCCCACGTTTAAGCCTGTTGAAGTTTCGAAATTGGGCTCATTTCTGGGCCTAAGCTTGACAACCTCTTTCGACAAGAACTGGGCCGCTCCTTTAAGTGGACCTTCAGTCCTCTTTTATTAGTTCAGCCCTTCCCATGTAATAGATTAGCTTTCTTTCCATAAAAATCATTCGGGGTTAGTTTAAATGGAACCTTTAGGTACAATTAGTATTGATTAAGCTCCTTTTAAATAATTTGAGGTGAGATATAATTAGATAACTCATAGTTTATGGCCGACGAGCCTTAGTTGGAATATCCTTTAAAAATGGAATTGAGGTGCACCGCGCCAAATAAAATCACAAATGCGTGGCCCTCTTTTAATTATTTCCTTTAAAATACTTAGAGTTCGAGGCGTGCCATTTAGCAAATTTCCATGGCCCTCGCAAAGTTAACAACGCGTAGTTGCTTTAGGCACGTTATTAATAATATTACCTTCCTAAACTCGGGTGTGCATTTCATGTGACCCAAATCCAAATCCTAAAACGTTGAATAAAATGTGTTTTAGATTGCGGGTGCATTTCATGTGACGCGATCCAAAGACACGTTTTAGACGACGTTCAATTTTCCTTAGAATTAATTAATAGCGGTAAATAATTTAAAATTGCACTATAGGTTTGAACATGTATAAAAATCAGATAATAGACCAATTGTAATAGTTTAAGCGACCGTGCTAGAACCACGGAATCTGGGGGTGCCTAACACCTTCCCCCGGGTTAACAGAATTCCTTAGTCAGAATTTCTGGTTCGCAGACTTCACAAGGAAAGTCGAAATCTTCCTCAATTTGGGATTCAAAATAAACCGGTGACTTGGGACACCAAATAAACTATCCCAAGTGGTGACTCTGAATAAATAATCCCATTTGGAATAATGTCAGTTAAAGTGGAAAAACTCCCTTATACGCTATCCTTCAGGGTGGTGTGTAAAAAAGGAAGTGTGACAGCTCTGGCGACTCTGCTGGGGATACAAACCCAGAACTTCGGTTCAGGGTTTAAGAATTCGAGCTTAGAATAGCTGTTATGATTGGCTTTATCTGTTATCTGATTTTCCTACATGTTTGAGCCTAATGTGCTAAATGCTTTACCGCTTTGATATTTTGTGAATTTGTATATAAACTGCTACGAAACCCTTCCTCTCTCTGAGTCTTCTAAATCATGGAGAAGGGTGCACTTCGTGTGACTTCTCTTCTGTCTAGAGTCTTATCCCATTTTAGAACGAGGTTCGGACAAGTTGCAAAGCCGGTGAAACTTCTGTATTCCCGCTATGCTGCCCCCCCCCCTCCCGGCTCGAGCTGTCCGCTCGGGTAAGCCAGGTCTAGAACAATAAACCCAGGTTTTTAAACCTAGTATAACAAAGCCTCATGCCGGATCCCTAGTAGGAACGTTTGTTTGCGTCACGTGCATTTGACTTTAGAGACTCAACACAGGGGTTGGGTCTGTCTAGGACAGGTGTACCCGATATAAAAAGACCATCCTGATGCATCTTACGTGCTACTTGCGCATTTCTTTGATTCGGCTTGAATGTTGGCCGGCTTCTAGAATATGGAGAAAATCAAAAAAGAAAAAAGAAGAAAATCAAAAAAAAAGAGGTAGGTATTTAAAAAATTCTGAAACTCTGCCGGAATTCTTAAAAAAAAAAAAAGAAAGGTCATTTCATAATGAGCCAAAATTTTCAAGTGCCACCCTGTTCCGTCAAAACTGACCGAACTACGCGGGTCTGATTCTCACCGGATGTGAGATACGTAGGCAAAGCTCATCGGTTCCGACCCCAATTTTCAAAAAATCCAAAAATATTATCCTTTAGTTCCTTCTTTAAAAATCTTTCCTTAGAAAATTCAAAAAAGTTTTTAAACTCAAAAATGATTTCCTTCTTTTTAATGTCTTTCATAAGAAAAAAGAAAAATCAATAAAAATCAAAATCCAAAAATACGGGTTTCCTTCGTTTTGAAGTATTTTTCCAAAAAAAAAATCAGAAACAAAAATTCAAAAAATACTCCTTGGATGTCTTTTTCTCATAAATGTCAATAAAAAATTTTGAAAAAAAAATTTAAAGTCCAAAAATATTTTTGCTTTTCTTTAGAAGTACTTTTGTGAATAAATAAAAGCTCAGAAATTCAAAACATTTTTCTTAAAAAGTCCCTCTTTCGAAAATTAAGAGGTTACATCCAAAATCCAAAAATATTTTCTTTCTTCCTTAAAAAAAGAGAAAAGAAATGAAAATTCAAACAAATTTTTTTTTTTTACTTTTGAAATTCCTAAAGTTCCAATAAAAAAAAGGAAATTTTAGAAGTCTTTCTTTTAAAAATAAAAGAAAAATCAAAAAAAAATTCCTTTCTTCTTTTAAAGTCTTTCTTTCAAAAAAAAAAGCAAAACAAAAATCAAAATCAAAAAAAAAAATATATGTTTCCTTTCTTCTTTTAAAGCATTTCTTTCAAAAATTCCAAAAAAAAAGAAAAAAAAAAGTTAGTTTATTTACTCTATCTTCCCGAACTACGCAAGATCTGATTCATGAGGGGTCATGATACGTAGGCAATCCCCATCGGATTCGATCGTAGCCATAAAATAAGTTGAAAAAAAAGAGAGTGAAAAAAAAAGGAAGAAAAAGAGAGTAACAAAAAATAAAAGAGTGACAAAAAAAAAGAGGGTGCAAAAATAAAAGAGCGGCAAAAATGAGATGAAAGAAAAATCAAGAGTAATTAAAGAGAGGCAGAAATGAAGAATAGAGGTACAGAGTGAAAAGGACTACCTTGATGAAACATGCCATCGTTCAAACACACGTAGAAACGTTTAACTGTTAGGTGCATTGCATACGAACGTGCGATTTCCTATATGTTAAATGTTTCAAAACTAACAAGGTTGTTGGATGTGCAAACTAACCAGGTTTTGGTGGTTGGTTTTGTTGGTAGTCTAGCCTCCCCTCCTTCACAAAAACCAAAGGCACAGATGGCCTCCGCAAGCAATCTACCAATCATCGGTCCTGAGGATAGCCCAACATCAGTTATTCTGCAGCTAGAATCGGCAGCTGCTGAAGAGAATAAGATGTTGCGTCTTCGCATATTGGAAATGTGGGACGCCTGGTCTAATGGTAGGGAATCGCCAAGTGCAATCCCTGGGTTCCCTGAATTGATCCCCAGGTCAGGTGAGGTTACCAATGTCCCTGTGCCCAACCCGCTCATCCCATGCGGGCACCCTCCAATGCCCTCTAATGATCCTGACATGCCTTCCGTGGTTCGCCCCCAGGCATCGGCTCCAAGGGCACCGCCTCCAATGTTCACCTTTCAGGGTCCACAGCTTCAATCAGATATAACATATGTGACCCCATACTCTTTCACTCAACCTCCGCGATATGATCTCTCGGTGGAGCAAGAAAAGGTCGTTAAAAATCCCGAGCAAGAGGAGATTGCTCGGAAGATGAAGAGCCTGGAACAAAGCTTGAAAAACATGCAAGGTTTGAGTGGCCAAAAACGTGTCTCATACTCTGACCTCTGTATGTTGTTCCCCATGTCCGCTTGCCGGTTGGCTTCAAGATGCCAAAATTTGAAAAGTACAACGGGCACGGAGACCCGGTCGCTCATCTGAAACGATACTGTAACCAGTTGAGGGGTGCTGGTGGAAAAGAGGAGCTGCTAATGGCCTATTTTGGGGAAAGCCTCACCGGAATCGCTTCTGAGTGGTATACGGATCAAGAAATTACTCATTGGCACGTGTGGGACGATATGGCCCGAGATTTTGTCCGCCAGTTCCAGTAAAATGTGGACATCGCTCCCTACAGGAACACTTTGTCCAATTTGAAAAGGAAAACCGCGGAAAGCTTCCGCGAATATGCTGTCAAATGGCGTGAGCAAGCTGCCAGGGTAAAGCCTCCGATGGACGAAATTGAAATGGTCATGGTCTTTCTGCAGGCCCAAGAGGCCGACTACTTCCGGAACATGACGTCTGCTGTGGGTAAGCCATTTGCTGAGGCTATCAAAATCGGGGAAATGGTTGAGAACGGTTTAAAAACAGGTCGAATCTTGAGTCATGCTGCTTTTAAGGCCACATCACAGTCTGCTCAGAATGGTTCGAAGAGTTTGATAAACAGAAATGGGAATGAAGAGGGAGTCATGATGGTTTCAAGCTCGGGGGGGAGGGGGGGGGAGGCAGGTCATTCAGCCAATCATATGTCCCTCCTATCTTCCCACCACACTATTATCCCCTTCAAGATGCTGCTTATGCCGTGGCACCGCCTCCCCATGCGGTGATGAACGCGCAACCTTACCCGCGGCCACAACATTATACACAAAATCGAGCTCCACTTCCTAGAAATGCCCATCCTTACCAAGCTCCATATAATCCTCAACCAAATGATCCCCGATACAATCCTCGTCCAAGAGAGCCTTTCAGAAAGAATCAGTTCACCCCTATTGGTGAATCATATTCAACCTTGTTCCAAAAGCTAATCAGGCTAAATCTATTGCAGCCAGTGGCCCCGAACCGGCCGAACCCCGAGTCCCCCTCGCACCGAGCTGATGCTATATGTGAATACCACTCTGGAGCAGTGGGACAGAGTACAGAGGAGTGTTGGACCCTCATAAGGCCAGTTGAGGATTTGATTGAAGCTGAAAGAATCATTTTTCGGGATGAAGATGCTCCTGATGTGATGAACAATCTGTTGCCTGCACACAACATCGGGCCAATAGTCGGAATGATTTATGAAGCTGAGAAATGTGATCCGACACTAAAGGCCATTGCATCCATGACCGAGACTGAAGAAAAGCCAAAAAATGGTCGCCAACCTTGAAAGTTCCCCATCAGACGGGAGTCTCGGTAGCCAATCTTGTTGTCCTTTCTGCGTTCGGATTATCTCAGGGTGTGATCCGGATGTTTTACTTTATTGTCTTACTTTTCGATGTAAACCCTTCTATCTTCAAAATTGAAAAAAAAAATTCAAAAAATCAAATGAAATTAATATTTCATTGTCCAGGAATGTCTCTTTTCTTAATCTTGTCATTTTTCTTATTCTCTTTTCAGTTCTGTTAAATGCAGATTTCAATAACATGACATGCTTGCGGACTTCATGCCCAGATCCCAAAACGTTGTCAGACTTCGAAATAATGAATCAAGAGTCGAAATGCAAAGAAGATAAGTTTGAGGAAATGAAACAAAGAGTTGGGACAGCTGAAGGAAAATTGCTTCCAGAGTGGAAAGTTCCATACATTGCAACAAGAGTACTGCCAAAAGAGTGCGTTGTACTTGGGACACATCGAAGGAAATGATCCCGAAGCAGCTGTGAATGCGGATGCAGTAAAAAGGTACTATGTTTAGGCTTTCTGCAGCAATGACTTTGTCCAATTGGGATGACGAAGGCTTTCATTCTTGCTACCCAAACACTATCAACCTTTTGCAAACCCTTTGAGCCAGTCACTTTTCTTTGGCTACCCTCTTTGGAACCTGGAAGTGTTATTGAAAAATGAAATGAAAAAAAAAAGAGAAGAAAAAAGAGAAATATAAAAAAAAATAAAAAAAAGGAGGAAAGGGCAAAGAAAAAATACAAAAAAGAAAAGAAAAAAAGAAATTGAAGTGAAAATGAAAAAAAAAACGAAAAAGAGAGAGGACAAAAGGAAAGGAAAAAGAAAGAGAAAATAAAGCAAAACAGAAAAACGAAAGAAAATCAAAAACAAAGTTTCTCTGAACTACGTCTGACTTGATTCCGAAAGGATACGTAGGCAGCCTCTCTATGGGGTTCAGTCACACCAAAACAAAAATTCCAATTTCCTCCAAAAGTGAAACTGGGGCAGATGATATAATGGCTCGGCAATGAGCCCACCAGAATGGTTCCAAAGTTGTAATTCCATCCAGATTCTTTTTACCCAAACCTTGCCCAAGTCCTTCTGATCAATTGGCAAAGGCGTTGGAATCGGAAAACACCATTGTGGGAATTTGATACAATCGAACTGAGAGAAATAAAATGAGAGTGTCTTATCGGTGAAAACCTACGGGCACCATAAGGCGACGGTGAGCAGAGAAATTGAAAATGAGAGAGTCCGTTCAGTGAAAACTTGTAAAGAGTACTATCGGGTGACGGTGAGAAGAGAAATGAGAGAGGTCGATTGGTGAAAACCCGCAAAGGGCGCCGTCGGGCGAAAAGAAGACATTTCCACCACTAAAAGGGTCCTGGCAAGATTCCCCGGTTTTGAAACACGGATCAATGAGTTTATGAGACGTTGGAAAAGTTTGTGCGGGTCGGGCATCCAGTCCAAGAAGCATGTCATGTCTATTTGAAGCCTGCATGCACCCCAGATAATTCCTTCTTTTCTTCCCGAAAGGGACACTTCTCCTTAAATTCATTTTCTTGCCTTTTGTTTACTTTTTCTTTGAATCCCTTTCGGTCTAACTCTGTTCCCGAAGCTAATACAAAGAAAAGGTGGCAAGACTGGCTTTACAGGGCTCTGCCTAACAAAAGCTAAAGAAAAGTACCCAGCCCCAGCAGGTGCATCAAGTCGATCCCGACTGGCCATGATGGTTGATGCTCTGAAAGCAAAGTTATTGAAAAGGAAAAGAGAGTCAAGGACAAAGGTCCTAAAGGCAGGATAAAGTGAAAGGGTCGAAGCCCCACGCGGGCGAGTCGTCATGAAAAACTTAAAAGTTGAGCCCTTCGGTTTGAGAGAGAGATTAATCTTCAAAACCAGCAAGCAGCAGAGGTTCTCAACAGAAGCTGGGCCGAGATCAAGCAATTGAGACGATCAAGGCCACAAAACCAACCACCGTTTCAAACTAAAAATTGTTCTTTGTTTGAAAATTTGAAACAGGTGCAATTCAAGCAACCGTGCAAGAAGCAGGTGCAACCAAAAGGGAAAGGAAATGCGCAAATGCTGAAACAGCTTTGCAGCAGGGAATCGACCAAAAAGAAAGTTTTCTCCAAATTCTTTCTTGCATTTTCTACTAAAAATTAAATGAAGAATGTAAAAAAAAATTTAAAATCACGGTAGCATGGGGCCACATTCCCTAGATATCCCGGCATAACCCGTGGACCTCCCCGGCATAACCCGAGGACCTTTTCCTTTCGCTCATTGGCATAACCCAAGGACCTTTTTTCTTTTATCCTGGCATAACCCATGGACCTCCCTGGCATAACCCAAGGAATATTTCTTTTAATCCCGGCATAACCCGTGGACCTCCCTGGCATAACCCAAGGAGCTTTTTTCTTTTAATCCCGGCATAACCCGAGGACCTCCCTGGCATAACCCAAGGACCTTTTTTTTTTCTTTTATCCCGGCATAACCCGTGGACCTCCCTGGCATAACCCAAGGAGCTTTTTTCTTTTAATCCCGGCATAACCCGAGGACCTCCCTGGCATAACCCAATGACCTTTTCTTTTATCCCGGCATAACCCGAGGACCCCCTGGCATAACCCAAGGACTTTTTTTCTTTTATCCCGGCATAACCCGAGGACCTCCCTGGCATAACCCAAGGACTTTTTTTCTTTTNTTTCTTTCCGGCATAACCCGGTCAGCCTCCCAGCATAACCTGGTAATTTAGGGTTTCACTCCCTATTCCCAAGGATACACAATCCTGACTTTTATAAAGAAATAGCTTAGATTTGTGTCGCAAATAACCCACGAAATTTTCCTAGTGAAAACTGGGGCAGAAAATTTCGTTCGTTTGTTTATTTTGGTGTCTGAACAGGTTTTACCTCAAGGCACAGAATTCGAGATGACCAAAAGAATGAGTCTCAATCCAGAATAAAGGAAAAGGAGAAAATAACAAAATAGAAGTAAATTCAAAGTGCTGAAACAGACAAGGATGCGGACTACTCAAAAATTTGATTGAAGTCACAAGCTTCGCGTGTCCCGCTCTGATCCAAAAGTTGAAAGAAAGAACCAGCACATGCAGTTGACGAGCATAAAGATTCAGACGGAGTCTGTAGCAAGAGCTAGCCAAGACTCAAGATCAAGCTTTAAGAGATTTATAGATAGGAATCTTGTAACTTGTAGCTGTTAGGCCTAGCTAGCTTAGGTTTTGATTTTCCTTTTTCGGTGTAATAAGGAGGTCAGCAAGCAGTAGCAGCAGCATCAGCAGTGAAATCACAGCTCCCGGTAGTCCCAGCTACCAAAACTTCTAGAACTACACTGACCCGATTCCTTTATAGCCAAGGATATGTAGGCAACCTCTGAAACAAGGTTCGGTCAGAAATTTTTCAAAAAATGCTTCTTATGGAGTGCCAAGCGGGCAAAAATCCCTCATAATTGCTCATTTATCTTTGCCCGAAAACCCTTCGTGTCTCCGAGCAGAGAGGGGCAGCTATGAGCACGTGATTTTTGCCTTGCATGATTTACTCCTACAGAATTCCCAAAATTAGGATTTTTCTTTTAATTATTTGATTTTTAGGATTTAATTGCATAATTTTCATGTTTGTTTGCATTTCTGTGTGCATTTTTAACATAATTCATAAAAATACAAAAATACGTATTGCATTTGCATTTAGGATTTAATTTTACATATTTTAGATTAGTTAGTAGTTAGGATTTTACAAAAATACAAAAATCACAAAAAAAAATTGATTTATTTTGCATTTCTTAATTCTTAGCTTTGAATTTTGTTAGTTTTCCTTTAATTTGGTATTTTATTGTGTTAATTAGTAATTAGAGTTTAATATAATGGGGTAGGTTAATTTAGTTTTTAAGAATTAATTTAGATTCTTGTTTTTGTTAATTTGAAAAGAAAAGAAAAGAAAATAAAAGAAAGGAGAGGGCAATTGAAGTTGGGCCAGTGTTTGATTTTAATGCCCCAGCCCAAGTCAAGAAGCCCCAAAACCCGTCCAAAAATCAATTCACCCGGCCCAGTTCGTTAAGTCACCCGGTCCAGCACCCCTAATAATCCAAACGACCCCGTTTCATCGGCAGTAGATCAGGACCGTCGAGGTTTCTTGATCGGACGATCCTGAAGCTGGGGTCTTTAGCTATAAAAGTGTCCAAACGTGACCCCCTACCCCCTCTCGTCTCCCGTCTCTCACAAAAAAACCCTAGAGACCAACCCAGCCGCCCTATTTTCTTCCACCACCTCCGCCGCCTGCCGCCGCCGGAAATCGCCTCACGGCGGCGGCGAGTCTCCGATGACCACCAAAATCTCACCACTGGTTCGTCTCCTCCCCCTCATACCCATGCCACCACCGGCCTCCCTCGAATCTCATTGAAAACCCCTAAATATCCCAAACCCTAGGGCGCCGCCCTTGAATCCTCCGTCGTGGTCGATGGCACCACCACCCAAATAGCACCAAATTAACACCCCAAGACCCCCTGCTTCCTCTCATCCCAAATACCTTACTCATTCCCTTCAAATCCCAACAGAACCCTTCGAATCTCAATTCAAAGAGAACCCTAAAATCCCAAATCCCAATTCGAGGAGTCCTGGAAGTTTTGCGGATCAATTAGGCTCTAGTCGTATGTTTTTTGTGAAAAGAACATACGATTAGTCTCCGATTGACCCATAATCCATGGAAAATTGAAGTCCCTGTGCTTTGACTGGTCTAGGCTTTCTTTTACTAGGTATGTGTCTGTTGTTTTCCAATTCTTGAAACTATATAAAATTAACTTGTTATTTTTTTTTATTGTGTGAGTGCGTTTAAATTTTCCTTCCCACTGTTCTGATTTTCTGCATTTTTGTCCTAGATTAATTAGTTTTCTTTTGTGTGATTAAATGTTAATTTGTTTTAGTTTGCCTTTTAGTTGGGCTTGTGAAGGGTTTGATTGAACCCGTTGTTTTACCCTTTCCCCACGTATGTTTGAACTTTCTGCATTGAAATTGGGCTCCAAAAGAAGAGATTCAGCCCAGAGTATGCTAGACCCAGACTTACCAATTGAATTTGGGTCAAATTGACCCATGATTTGGGTCAGGTAAGCTTAGGTAAATACAGGGGTAATTAGGGGTAGTATAGGTAATCTAGATAGGGGAATCTTTACTGTAACTAACTTAGAAGCTTCTAGTAGGGGCTTTTAGCCAATTTCAGACTTTTTGTTAGTTTAACTTGAGTAACAAGTCAAATTTAGGGATCTTTAAGCTAAAAGCAGAATTAAAAGGCCTAAAGGGTAAATAAAAATCTGCAAGTCTGCCCTAATTGCTTGCCTATAAAGGCATTGCATTCTTGCCTTGCAAGGGAGGAGATTTTTAGAGAACTTCAAGAGCTGAAAAAATCAGATTTCAGAAATCAGACCTTAGAGATTT
>NW_017672541.1:0-21544 GCF_001879085.1 Nicotiana attenuata
AGATCAGGAGAAAAACCACATTCACATGCCCCCAAGGTACGTATGCTTACAGAAGAATGCCATTTGGACTATGTAACGCTCCTGCTACATTTCAGCGTTGCATGTCGGCAATTTTCTCAGATATGACTGAAAAGTTTCTTGAAATTTTCATGGATGATTTCACACTTTTTGGTAAGACATTTGAAGATTGTCTCTATCATTTAACTTTGGTGCTTAAAAGATGTGAAGAGACAAATCTAGTTCTTAACTGGAAAAAGTGTCACTTTATGGTAACAGAAGGAATTGTTTTAGGACATAAAATTACTGCTAAAGGAATAGAAGTTGATAAGGCTAAAATTGATCTTATAGCAGGATTACCCCCTCCCACCTCTGTTAAAGGTATTAGAAGTTTCTTAGGGCATGCAGGTTTTTACAGAAGGTTTATAAAAGACTTTTCAAAAATTTCAAAACCTCTGACTAACCTACTGATGAAAGATGTGAAGTTTGAATTTTAAGATGACTGCAGAAAAGCATTTGAGTTTCTCAAAGAACAATTGACTAATGCTCCAATTATTGTCTCTCCTGATTGGAGCCAGCCATTTGAAATAATGTGTGATGCAAGTGATATAGCAGTAGGAGCAATATTGGGACAAAAGAAAAATAAGATCTTTAGACCCATATACTATGCCAGCAGAACCCTCAATGAAGCTCAAATGAATTATGCAACAACCGAGGAGGAGTTATTGGCAGTAGTATTTGCATTTGACAAATTTCGTTCTTATTTGATAGGAACAAAGGTTACAGTATTCACTGATCATGCAGCCTTAAAGTATCTATTAACAAAGAAAGATGCTAGACCTAGATTGCTAAGATGGATACTCCTTTTGCAAGAATTTGATCTCGAAATAAAAGATAGAAAAGGTTCAGAAAATCAGGTAGCTGATCATTTGTCACGTCTAGAGAATCCTCCTACTGAAATACTAGATATCCAAGAGGAATTTCCTGATGAGCATATCTTTTCTGTCGCAACAGTTGTAAATAGACCTCCTTGGTTTGCTGATATTGCCAATTATTTAGCTGGAGGGTGGATTCCAAAAGATTTTTCTTACGATCAAAGAAAAAAGCTTAAAAAAGAGGCAAGACATTATTACTGGGAAGATCCTTATTTGTTTAAATTTTGTGCAGATGACATAATCAGGAGATGTGTACCTGAAACAGAAATGAACAATATTTTAAGTCATTGCCATGATGGAGCTGTAGGAGGACACTACGGAGGAAGAAAGACAGCAGCTAAAGTACTTGAAGTTGGATTTTATTGGCCTACTTTATTCAAAGATGCAAGAGATTATGTTGCCACTTGCGACAAATGCCAGAGAAGCGGTAACATTTCAAAAATGGATGAGATGCCTCTTAACTCTATCCTTGTTTGTGAAATATTTGATGTTTGGGGCATTGATTTTATGGGTCCTTTTCCTCCTTCAAACGGCTGTGAATATATTTTAGTTGCTGTTGACTATGTTTCAAAATGGGTAGAAGCAATTGCTACTAGAAAAAATGATGCTCATATTGTTTGTACTTTTCTCAAGAAAAATATCTTTTCTAGATTTGGAACTCCACGAGTTATCATAAGTGATCAAGGAACTCATTTTATAAATAGACAATTTGCTAGTTTGTTGTCAAGATATGGAGTTACTCATAAAACAGGAACTCCATATCATGCTCAAACAAGCGGACAAGTAGAAGTATCCAACAGAGAATTAAAAAGAATTTTGGAAAAAACTGTTGGTTCTTCTCGAAAAGATTGGTCTTTGAAATTGGATGATGCGTTATGGGCATACATAACTACTTATAAAACTCCCATAGGCACATCTTGTCACGACCCGAATTTTCCACCCTCGAGGGTCGTGATGGCGCCTACTAATGGGAGGTTGGCAAGCCAACTTAATTAACAAGTTCATTAAACACATGTTCCCTTTTAAAAATTAACGGCATTAAATAAAGGCAATGGAATTAAAAACATTAGTGGAAGTCTTAAATTTATATAACTGAATGAAATACATAGATTTCCAACATACGTCTCTACCCCGGGACTGGAGTCACATACTCACGAACATCTAAGGAGTACTACATACAAAGTCTGAAAGAAACACAATCTGTTTGTCTCGGGTACAATGAGATGACAGCCAAATGTAAAGATAGAAGGGAGACGCCGGGCCTGCGGACGCCTGCAAGCTACCTCGGGTCTCTCTGGACTGAAGGTTCGCCCCCGTGCTAATGCTGCTGCTGCTGCTCAATACCTGGACCTGTGCAAAAATGCACAGAGTGTAGCATCAGCACAACCGACCCCATGTGCTGGTATGTGCCTAGCCTAACCTCGGTGAAGTAGTGACGAGGCTAGACTGGACCCCACATAAACCTGTGCAATTGTAAATATACAACGAAAATCGAAGTACAAGGCAATTAACAGTATGGGAGGGGAAACATGTTGTGGGGAGATAACAAGATTAACAGTAAGTCCGAAGTAATCAATCTAGGTGCAATTTACAATTTAAAGCGAACAAGAAACTAATACCAACACTAAACACATTTGCATCAATAACTGTTGCGGCGTGCAACCCGATCCACAATTATCACTGTTGCGCCGTGCAACCCGGTCCACAATTATCTCTGTTGCCGCGTGCAACCTGATCCACAATTAACATTGTTGCGGCGTGCAACCCGATCCACAACTAACATTGTTGCGGCGTGCAACCCGATCCACAATTAACATTGTTGCGGCGCGCAACCCGATCCGTAATGTATACCTCTCAACCTTGCCCAAGCAACAGTCACAAATAAAGGGCAAGGGAGTAAACAAGTATTTGGAAAGAAATCCCAACAAGGGCACACAAACAATCAATAACAACCATGCAAGAGTAAATCGTTATTTCTCTTTTTCTTTCATTTCCATATCCTAACTCTCATTAGAACTCGTGTCAAGCTCTAAGGCATTTCTCATTTCACATACCCTCACCATTTGTATTTCAGACCGAGCCAATGCTCCACGAAGTTCTACAATTACAATATCTTTCACAAGGTGTTTACCACGTATTGAAGCCATTAATAACATGGAAGGCATAACAATATCCAAACAACTCACATATAAGGACTCACGGTCATGCTAGACCCCAATGTATAGGAACTCGTCACGATGCCTATACATCGTACTCGATCATTTAGCAATTAGCAAACAAGACTCCACTCCTATTCCCTCAAGCTAGGGTTAAACCAAACACTTACCTCAACTTCCACGGCCAATACAATCCTCCACGACCGCTTTCCCTCTCGAATTCGGCTCCAACTCGACCAAACCTATGCAATAAGGACTTCATGATATCAATGTGAGCTAAACAAATCAAACCCAATGACTAATTATAGCTTTTTCATCAATTTACCCCAAAAGGACAAAAATGCCCCCGGGCCCACATGGTTAAAACCCGAGGTTCGAACCAAAACCCGTTTACCCATTCCCCCATGAACTCAAATATGTAAGTTATTTTGGAATCGGACCCCGAATTGAGGTCCAAAACCCCCAATTTTAGAAAACCTAGGTTCTACCCTAAATTCCCAATTTCCCCATTAAAATCTTTGTTTTGAAGTTGAAATTATGTTTAAGGATGTTAAGGAGTAAAGAAAATGAGTTAGAAATCACTTACCAATCGTTTTGAAGGAGTAGAATCGTTTGGAAAATCGCCTCTTATGTTTTGGGTTTTGAAAAAGTGAAAAATGACTGAAAATCCCGACTTTATATACTGTGCTGAAGACTGGCGCGGACCGCGCAAGAACGCACCGCGGTCGCACCGAGGAAGGGAAGAAAATGACTCTCTGAACCTACCCAGCGCGGACCGCACTGATTTGGTGCGCGACCGTGCTGGTTAACCTAGAAGTCACTGGCCCTCTGAACCTAGCCACGCGGACTGTGCAAGAACGCACCGCGGCCGCGCGGCTTCCAGCGCGGAAATGACCACGGCCGCGCTGGGGGCCTGCAACACCTGAACCTGCAACCATCTGATACTTCTAGCCTAAGACCTCCCGGGACCTACTCAAAACTCACCCGAGCCCTCGGGGCTCCAAACCGAACATACATATAAACTCAAAAACATCCTACGGACTCATCCGTACGATCAAATCGCCCAAACAACATCATAATCATCAAATTAGGCCTCAAGACCCAGGATTTCCTTCCAATTTCCATGAAACATCAAATTTACTGCTTCTAGTTCAAATCACGTCAAATGACGTCCAAATCTAACCAAACTTCACAACAATTGCTTAACTCATATTTAAGACCTGTGCCGGGCGTCGGAACCAAAATACGAGCCCAACAGCACAGTCTTCTAAACAAATAACACTTTCCAATTCTTTAATTATTATCAGAAAATAATTTCACACAAAAATTCATTCCTCGGACTCGGGACCTCGGAATTATTCCGGGCACACCCCTAAGTCTCGTATTTTCCTACGGACCCTCCGGGACTGTCGAATCACGAGTCCGGGTCCGTTTGCCCAAAACGTTGACCGAAGTCAAACTTAATCAACTAAAACATCAGAATTTATTATTTTTCTCACAAATTCATATTTAAACGTTCCGGCTATGCGCCCGGACTGCGCACACAAACTCGAGGCAACCCCCATGTGAGGTTTTTACGGCCTCAGAAATACAGAGCGAGTAGGAATATAGGTGATGACCCTTTGGGTCGTCACACATCTCCTTATAGACTAGTTTTTGGGAAAGCTTATCATTTACCTGTAGAGTTAGAGCATAAAGCATATTGGGCTATAAAATTGTTGAATCTAAACTTGCCAGATGCAGGTAAAAATCGTCTATTGCAGCTTGATGAGATTGAAGAGTTCAGACTTACAGCATACGAAAATGCTAAATTATATAAGGAAAAGACAAAAAAATGGCATGACAAGCTCATCCGCCATAAAGATTTTAAAGCTGGAGATCAAGTTCTGTTGTACAATAGCCGATTGAGATTATTTCCAGGAAAGTTTAAGTCACGCTGGACAGGACCGTATACTGTAACAGAAATTACCCCCTATGGTGCCATTGAAATACAACGTACAGATGGAGGAGATAAATTCAAAGTAAACGGTCATCGTTTGAAGCCTTATATCAGCAGACTCTTCGACAAACAGGCTTCAATAATCCTTTTTGCCTAATTTTTAATATAAGTCGAGCTGGCGACGTTAAACTCAGAACTATTTTCTTCCCTTCTCTTTAATCTTTTAAGTAATTAATAGTAGTAACATATAATATTTCCTTTTTAGTAAATATATATATAATTAAATTAGTTTTTCTTCTTATAAAAAAAAGTTAAAAAATAATAATAATTGCATGTTTGTATTATATTATATATATATAGATGTGTATGTAGTATGTATTAATATATTTTGTCATGATGAAAAAAATACTCCCATGATTTAGACAATGAAAGGTTTCTCCTATCATGAAAAAGAATATTTTTTTGCTATAATCTTGTCTTTGTTATATGAGAGAAACTTTGAGAAGCCAAGAAAAAGGAAATGAGGCTAGAATTGGAAAAAATCAGGGAAGCTCCTTTATCTCCTTTTACTGTTAATTTATTTTGTCATGAGGACATGACATTATTTAAGCTTGGGGGTAGAGGAATATATTTGTTATATGTATTTTTTTTTTTGAGTTATACATATAAAAAAAAATTAAAAAAAACTGAAAAAAAAAAATAAAATTTGAGTTGCCTTTTTCCTAAGGCAACTTACTTCATGTGCTTCCATGGATTTCTTGTTCGGTTCTTTGCCATGGTCGTAATATTTGAACCTAACATTTTTTTAGGACTTTTAGTTGTTTTAACTTATTTTGGTAAATAAGTTGGCTAAACTTGATTTGACTTGAAAAGTATGACACTTAAAAAAGACGAATTTGATTAAGTACATGGGTTTTATGATCACTTTTCTAAGCTCATACTTACTTATTGGTGATTGAAATCATAATTTTTGTTAGCCCAAGTATATTGTGTTGTTAGCTTATATTGTCTAGTTCTCCTGCTTATCTGGAAATCTAGAACTTGCCTTGAATGTGGATTGATGCGAAATTCTAGGTAGATCTTTCAGTTAAGAAATGAACGTAGGCCTTCTTTGTTGAGCCATAACCTAAATTGACCTACGTTAATGATTTTTATCCCTAGTTAGCCCAGTTGAGCCTACATAAGTTATCTCTTATTTTGTTGATCATCAAGCTTGAACCCTTAGCCTGTTTATTTTTATGACTTGTTCTTTGTTCACCCAATTCCCTTTTGGGCACTTTAAGAGTTGATCTGAATGTAAAAATCTAGGCGTGAGGTGTAATTGTGAAAATAATTGGTGAAAGAATAATTGTTTGAGGTTGTAAATCTTTTGAGATGTTGCCATGAGAACTGAAAAAGATAGTTGCTTCTGAAATTCTTAAAAAAAAAAAGAAAAAAAAAGAAAGAAGGGAGAGGATAGCAACAAAGAAATGTCGGCATCTCCGTAAAAAAAATGTGAAAGGGATGAAACAAAATAGAGGTTATTGTTTAAATCATAGCAAAGACAATTGTGCTTAAGTGATAAAATAAAGTGTAGTGCCCATAGGGAATTTAAGTCACTATTATCTATATGTATCATACCTATCCCTAAACCTACATTACAACCATGCAAAAGTCCTACATGATCTCGACTCAAAGACTCCTACATTAGTGGAGAACCACATGATAGTCAAGCATATGGCGATTTCCAGTAGCTTGAGGTACTTCTTTGTTGAGAGTGAGTGAATTTTTCTATCTATGCCCTTGTTTGTTCTACATCCGTATATTGTGTGTTATATGGGCATCTCTCTTCATTTGGTGAGACACACTAGGGATTAGGAAATATTATGATTTCAGTTCTCAATAGGTGAATATGAGTATGGTTAAAAGTTGTATGAACTTGTGAATTGGTCTTAGTTACTTTTTCTTTGGTGAAAGGTCTCATGAATTTGGTTAAATTGTTTAGCTGATATGTTTAGTTATTTTATTTGCTCGAGGACGAGCAAATATTTAAGTGTGGGAGAATTTGATAAGTGCATTTTACTTGATTTTTAACATATAATTTTTTTGAAAAACAAAAAAAAAACTATCATATTTTCCATACTTTGTCTAAATTATGCAGGAAAGGTTAAAGAAGTACTGGTCCGGGAACGAGAAGATTACAGAGGAAAAATTAGAAAAATGGACAAGCTAAAGCAGAGTAAAATATGGCGCTAAAGAAAGACGTGTTATGCCATGACAAAGGACAACCGACTCACAACGGGCTACAACAAACTATAACCGACTCACAACCGGCTACAACAAACTATAACCGATCCATATCCAAAGAAGCTCATAACAAAGCATAACAAGGTCACAACCAGCCATAACAAGTTCATATCCAAGAGTGTATTGAAAAGTTTGTCATGGCTCGGCTATAAAAGAGGCATCAATCGTGAAATGAAAAAAGGGGAGCGAGGAAAAAAGCTGAGACGTGAAATATTGAGCAGAAAGTTTTTCCTTTCTCTTTATTCTTTATTTTTGCTTCTGTTTCATCTTTTAGCCATTACTCTTGTCACGACCCAAACCCCGCTCCGGTCGTGAAGACAAGGCCAGCCAGACCATTTCAGAACACCACCTTTAAGCAGTTAATCAATTAAATAACAGTTCGAATATGATTTAATGATATTAATTAACGTAATTACAACCCAACACAGCCCGACCGGGGTGTCACAAGTCACGAGCATCTATAAGAATGAAATTCCCACTTTATAGTCTAGAAATTCACTGAACAAGAATAATGAATAACATAGAAAGACAGTGGTGCTGCGAACGCTGGCAGTCACCTCGCTAAAACCTCTACAACTCTGCCTCCACGCAGCCAATACCCGCTACCGGGTGAGTAAATACCTGCAACTGCACGCGAGGTGCAGGGAGTAAAGTGAGTACTCCAACTCAGTGAGTAATAAAGGTAAATAATAACTGAGCAGCAAGAAATCACGTAAAGCAACCAACATGCTATTTAGAAGCCGGGTACAATTTTCTGAGAAAACAGTGTAATCTGTGAAATCTTTAGAAATACCTTGGCTCAGTTCAAATCTCTTTTGAAAATGATCTTTTCAATAATTACGAAGACGATTTCAAAACAGTTAGTGCTGATAAGCACAGAAAAGTCCGCCCCTCGGGCACAAATACCACAGTATAACAGGTAAAAGGCAAATAAATATGCAAGATGAGCACATAAAAGTCCGCCCCTCGGGCAATCCCTAAAAAAAAACAGTACCAGCCCCTCGGGCTCACTCTCAACAACACTCTCAGAACAGTATCACATAGTAGCCGCTGCGGCGTGCAACCCGATCCATAGCTCGCTGCGGCGAGCAGCCTGATCCATATGGGTACCCGCGCTCACTGTGGGGGTGCAGACTCCGGAGGGGCTCCTACAGCCCAAGCGCTATATCACTACGGCGTGCAGTCTGATCCAATATATACATACTGCTGCAGCGTGCATCCCGATCCATATAATATACTGCAGCGGCGTGCAGCCCGATCCATATATAATCCTCTCATCCAGGCCCTCGGCCTCACATCAGTCAATGTATCCTCACATCTGGCCCTCGGCCACACTTAGTCAGAATATCATCAAAAGCCCCTTGGGCATTAGTAAAACAGTAGTCCTCAGCCCAAATTATCATTTAAAATATCATTTAAGACTCAAATTTGAATAAAAGTGGCTGAGTTATAAAATAGTGGAGAAACAATATGACTGAGTTCAAGTAATAAGTCAAAACAGTGAGGAAACAGTGAAAATAATCCCCGAAGGGTTCAAATAATTGGCACGAAGCCCAAATATGGCAATCAGCCCAAATCATGATAATAACAAATATGTTCCAGTCAAATACGCGGTAAAAATCATGAATCGGGACGGATCAAGTCACAATCCCCAATGGTGCTCTACCCCACGCTCGCAATCCGGCGTGTAAGTCACCTTAATATAGCACTATGGTGTGCAAATCCGGGGCTTCAAACCCTCAGGATATCATTTACAATCATTACTCACCTCGAACCGGTGAAATCTCTAGCCCGCGATGTAACGACCCGACCGGTCGTTTTGAGTTCTAGCGCTCCGTTCAGCATCCTGAGGTCATGAGCAGCTTCATTTCAGGTGTTATGACTTGTACGCGTGGTCGGAATTAAGTTCCGGGAAATTCAGAGTTGATTTGGAAAGAGAATTCTCATTTCAGAGGCTTAAAGTTGAAAGAATGAACTATGATTGGATTTTTAAGTAAACGATTTCGGAATCAGGATCTGGAGGTTCCAGCAAGTTTGTATGATGATTTCGGACTTGGGCGTATGCTCGGATCGGGTTTTGGATAACCCGGGATCGTTTTGGCGCATATTGTGGAAGTTAGCATTTAGAAGAAATTTCATAAGTTTGGCTTGAAGTGCATTTCAGTGCTATCGATGTCCGTTTGGGGTTCTGAGACTGTAGATAGCTCCGTATGGTGATTCTGGAGTTGGGAGCGCGATCGGAAGTGAATTCGGAGGTCCGTAGGTCATTTTGAAGCCATTTGGCTTAAGATAGAAATTTGAAGGTTTTTGAGAAGTTTGACCGGAAGTGGACTTTTTGGTATCGGGGTCGGAATCCGATTCCGGAAGTTGGAGTAGGTTTGTAATGTCAAATATGACTTGTGTGCAAAATTTGCGGTCAATCGGACATGATTTGATAGGTTTAAACATCGGGAGTAGAAGTTGGAAAGTTCAAAGTTCATAAAGCTTGAATCGGGGTGAAATTCGTGGTTTTAGCGTTGTTTGATATGATTTGAGGCCTCGAGCAAGTCCTTAACGTGTTTTGGGATTGGTTGGTAGGTTTGGTTGAGGTCCCGGGGGCCTCGGGTGGATTCCGGGTGGTTAACAGATCGAATTTGGAGTTGAAGAAAAGCTGAGGCAGCTGATATCTGGTATTTCCGCACCTGCGAAGATTTGGCCGCAGGTGCGGAGCCGCAGAAGCGGCCAGGAAGACCGCAGATGCGGATTTTGGTAAGGGGAGCTGGGACCACAGATGCGGTCAGGGAGCCGCAGATGCGGGACCGCACCTGCGGAAAAGGAAGCGCAGAAGCGGATGCTGGGCTGCTTGGGAAGGAGCCGCAGAAGCGGCGTTTTGACCGCATAAGCGGAGCCGCATAAGCGGAAATAATTCTGCAGAAGCGGAAATGACTGGAGCAGTGAGGTCTTTAAAATTCGGGGTTGAGTTCATTTCAACCCCATTTTTCTTCCATTTGAGTTGATGGGGAGCAGCTTTGAGGCGCCATTTTCGTCACTTGTCATGAGGTAAGTAATTTATGCTAGCTTTGAGTTAAATACAAGGTTTATACATGGATTTGGGCATGAAAATTGTAGAAAAACTTGGGGTTTGAGGGAAGACCTAGAAAATTAGTGTTCTTGAATTTTGATCACGATTTTGAGTATGGAAGTAAGAGAAAATCATATATTTGAGTTCGTGAGTTCATGGGTAAACTTTATCTTCGGGAAATTTCGGATTTCGGGCACGTGGGCCCAAGGGCATTTTTGTCAACTTTTCGTTCGGGGTTAGGAATTGTTACAAATTGGGTTGTAAAGCTTAATTGAGCATATATTAATGGATTTGTATAATCATTGGCTAGTTTTGGAGCATTGTGCGTTGGTGCAAGTCTTCGGAGGAATGTAGAATGCCGGTTATGAGTCTTCGGAGCGAGGTGAGTCTCCTTTCTAACCTTGTANGCATGAGAAATCTTAAATGATGACATTGCCTTTTCATGGACTTGAGATGAACTGATTAAATGAAGTAAAAGTAAAATCTTGAAAATCTTTGTTAATTGTTAAAAGGTGTTTACCTGTTTTACAGCTTTGTGAATTAGAATATGTTATATGAATCCATGATTTCCCCACGCATTTAATATATTGTTATTGGACCGCTAGTGAGTGTCCAGGTTGACCATCTCGTCTCTACCTCTTCGAGGTTAGGCGGGATACTCACTGAGTACACGTTGATTACGTACTCATACTACACTTCTGTGCATTTTTGTTGCACAGGTATATGTTACTTTAGATAGCAGCACGGATGATTTGGGGACTTGGTGAGCCGCATTGTTCGAGACGACCCGTAGCTAGAGTAGTCCCCTTCCAGTACTTTATTTATTGATTCTCTGTCCACTGTATTTCGGACAGACAATTGTATTTTATTTTCCTTATCAGTAGTTGCTCATGCACTTGTGACACCGGGTTCTGGGATGGTTTTCTTTGAAGATGTGTATTAATGGTTAATTTCTTCATTTGAATTGAAATAGAGATCGTTTTATATATGAAAAATGGAAGTAAAACTCCTAGGTTTTCAAAGTTATAAAAAGAGAATTTAATTGGTGATTTAGTTGGCTTGCCTGACAACGGTGTCCGGCACCATCACGACCCGTAGTGGATCTGGGTCGTGACAACATGGTATCAGAGCACTAGGTTCCTAGGGTCTCACGAGTCATGAGCAAGTCTAGTAGAGTCTCGCGGATCGGTACGGAGACGTCTGTACTTATCCTCGGGAGACTGCAGGACTGTTAGGAGTACTTCCCTTCTTGATTCCTTATCGTGCGATTTGACTTCATGTGAGGCTTATGCCATTGTTTCTTCCTTACTCAATCTTATGCGATGCGAAGCGCTTGATGTAAATCAAAAATTGAAGAACCGTAATGGTACTACAGATGTGATACAGGATGTTTCTCCCGGTGTAGCTGATCAGATTATTGTCGTCGCCTTATGGAAGAATATTTTATTGTTTCAGCCCAGTAGCGGTATTTTCGAGGGCTTTGAGGCTAGGCATAAGTTGCTGCGATGCTTATGAATGACTATTCTGCAGTAGTAATATGATGGTAGGGTGTTGCCCACGTGTCAGGGCAGTGAATGATTTGAAGGGAGGTTTACTCAGTGCATAATCAAGAGATTCGATATTTTATTCCCGGCAGGGGGAAAGGCAATCGAACTAAGGAGGGTCAGATGTGGACTGGTGGAAGTAATGAGACTTGGTAATTGCAAGCGTGGTGGAATTTTTCTTCTATATTAGGTTGTTGTCGTCCTAATTGGACGTATTAAGTTTGTCGGTGTTATGATCTTCTACAATTCGCCTTTGAGGCAAGGTATTGTGAAATAGTATCGGAGATACAACTATCAGATATCGCAGGATGCGGTGGTTCAGGGTTGAATCAGTATTTCTAATGTTGACGGTTCGAGAAAGATGACCTTCGGAGAAGTTTCGAGTTAGTAGCGATCTGTGGATTCAAGTGCTATGAAGATAAATTTTATTAAGGCAACAATTGAGCAGCAAAGGATGAGAAAGACATGTGGGAAGTGTCAGGCGGAGTTTTAAATGCTAAAAGGCCAGGCTTAGGCAGTGCAGGCCGAGCGGTTGATTAAGGGAGTGAGTTTGCGCAAAGTGGGAGAGTGGCAGAGCTGCATAGGGGATTGGTAATAAGATGACTATGCGCCTTAAGGAGAGAGCGATTTGGGAATATTGGTGCTTGGCTATTGGGGCCTACGGAATTAATTAGAAGGAAGAGCTATCATGCAGCAGGAGATTTAATATAACGAAAAGGAGCCGCTTAAGTGAAGAAGGATGCAGCATAACTTGGAATTGGAAGGATGTGCCGCGCATTTAAATGATGTCCACAAGGGGTAAATACCTGTGCAGCTGGAGAGTGAGCTCAGACTCAGGATGGGTTACTGATGTTGAAGTGATTGTACCCCGTGCAGCGGCATTGGAAGATGCCAGGGAGAGCTTTTATAGGTGGGTTACCCAAGTGAGCGGGTTAGCGGTTGGCGAGGCTTCCGCGAAGGATCCTATTGGGTGTGCAGCGAAGAGATCGATCGTGCGAATGTGGTGGATGATTTAGAGTATAAGGAGGGGGTTTTACAGAAAGAATCCGAGAATTTATGTGGTTGATCGCGCAAAAGTTATGTCGATGGAAGCTAGGAAATCTGGGTGAATTCCAGAGTTGTGAAATAATGGCTTCACGCTAAGTGGGAGAGTCCCACCGCTTATGATGGGATTGTAGAGTTAACTACCTGCGAATTTCTGGTTATCAGCATATTGATGGGCTATTTCAGCTACGAGGAAAGACTATAAGTGGTAATCCGAGCAAAGGAATTATTAAAGGTGGGCTATCGTTGGCCTTATTGGCTCATGTTCAGACTTGGGGAAAGATTCAGGATTTACGCCTCGTATAAATGCAGGTTTCAAAGGAAGTAATTCCGCCGGGTGCCTCGTCGAGAGGGTATTCATGTGTTATAAGATTTGTGGAGTTGATTATATTCGGGACCAAGTCAGAGCGGGTGGCTCTCAGTAACGGTCCTAACGGATTCAAAAGAGGTAAAGTACGGTGCCTAGTGATTTCAAGCCTATAAGTACGGTTAAGAGTCAAGCTTTGCAGCAGCTTATGAGTGGAGGCTCAAAATGTTCTATGATGTTTTGACTTGCGGTATAGCACTTGAGAGGAAAATGAGAAGAGATTTCGGATTCGTAATAGGATTAGCAGAATGGTCATGTCAGTTGAGGGTGCGAATATGCGCGCAAGGAAGGTATGAAGTGGTTCGCGGGATTTGAGACAACATGGTTTCATGGTTCAAGGTCACTCGAGATGGGTGCAGATGGAGTGTGTGATGTGTGGATGGAGTTAGTATTATCTCTAAGGCAATCAAGGATAAATTGGAAGAAGATAGATTGATTGGCCATAATTGAATTTGGCATAGTGGTGTTAGTGATCAGTTTCCTCAGCGTGATCGAGTTATGCAAGTGAGTTGTGATGGTACGTATCAGGCTTGTCAGCCGCCGCAATTGATGTTGTTTAGAAGCATTCTACTGTTATGGCTTGTTATGTGGAAGCAGATTCCGGAAGGGCTATAGTGGCTTAGACCACTACTTAGATGTTTGTATATTCTACGATTATGAGTATTCACCTATGTGTTGCTATGGTTCTCCAGAAAAAGAGTTCAGTGAAAAGCTTTGATGTGATGAAGTATTAATCTATTAGCAATTCTGGAATTATGATGAAGAATCGTGTCCTACTGTTCATGGGCATGCCAGGAGCAACGAGTAATATGAAATTCGAAATGAGAATCAAAGTTGCAGTTCAGTGTGGACAGAGGTGTCACAAACTCGGACAAGCAGGAAAGGAGTTTGGATGTTTAAGGTAAGTTGGTATTGTCTTCAGCGTCACCTGAGATGGGTGTTTGTAAAGAGGGCTTGTATCATGGTTAATGATTCTTAATCGCTTATCAGCGTTAGTGCGACCGATGGGTTGGAGGTAAGACCCAGTTATTTGTTATGGCAGGTTGTTATCGATTAGAGATTTAAACCAAGTATGAAGATTTGTGAAGATATCGCTAAATTGAGAATATATGTCTGGAGGGCACTCAGTCTATTAAGTTGTGGACCGTGGAGGATTTCTCCTGTTGTGGTGGTTGTCCTTGTGTGTTGTGAGAAGAGGGAAATTGGTATGAACCTTTGAAAGGTTATTGGCTTAGTTTGATATGATCAGGATCGACTTGAGGTCGGTGGAGGAATTTAAATGTGAATTTGGGCTCTATGCCAGGCCAGTTGTGTTCATTTTTGTAATGCGCTCCTTAGGGAGGGGTTGTAAGGGTGTTATTTCGTTGGCAGATATTTCATGTAGTGATGCATTGCGCCGTGCGAGTGGTGAGACGGCTTGAGAAATTGCTTATATGTTGAGGATCCGTGTAGAAATGATGTGTTAGGAGCAAGGCGGCTCTTGAGATTCAGATTGTATATCGCACCTCAGTTGTGCTTGAGTGTTGTAACTTATGGCGCTATATGTCCTCAGGGATGGTATTATGCACCTAGCGTGCTTGCGACCTATATTCGGTATTATGGTTGTAATGAGCAAATTTCGCTCGGTGTGCCATCTCCTTATGCAAGGTCTATGATATTTGAATCGGGTGGTACACCGCAACAATGTGATGTTGAGCACAGTTACCTATATCAGTTTTATGTACTTCATTTCCTGGTTTCTGAGGAAAGCTCGTATTAGCCGTGTGCCCGCATCGCATGTATGATTCGCGAGCGGGGTAATTGTATTTCCTTTCCACAGTTCGTTTTCATTGTATTGTGTTTGAATTGGTAGTGTATTGGCACATTGCGGCATCATATGTGACTTGATTATTGCCGGAGCAGTTCGTACTGGGTGAGATGAGATCATTGGATTCAGGATCAGTGTAATCTGACTGTATGGAATATATTAAGGAGTAAATATCATTATTAGGGTCAGAATATGGTAATGTTTGTTGTCGCAAGTATAGACTCAATGATTGGTTGACTCGACAGTTGATTATGAATTTCTGTACATCTTTTCCGTTGTGGCGGTATTGTAAGAGTTAGAGTAAGACCCGTGTATGTCGTGGGGGTGCAATGGGAGCATCAGATTCGTGGAATTTCAACTAAGTCGATAAAAAAAATGTTATTGTGGTCCGGTGAGTAAAGTGATGCTAGGTATGAATTCAGCAAGATTATGCAGCTGCATTGGGTACAACATGTGGTGATTAATATGGTGATCCTATGTTGGAAACAGGCTTGGCAGAGGATTTCGGGTGCTGGAATTGGGCTTTAAGGCGTATCTGCTTGAATGAAAGAGAATATCTTCGGATTTGATCGAGCTAACGTGCTCAACTGAGTTGTGGAAGCACGGGAAGGAGCATGGGAAGTAAACCAATGATTTCAGACTACTTCAGTGTAGTTCTCAGCGCGTTCGAGGACGAACGTATGTTTAAGTGGGAGAGAATGTAACGACCCGACCGGTCGTTTTGAGTTCTAGCGCTCCGTTCAGCAGCCTGAGGTCATGAGCAGCTTCATTTCAGGTGTTATGACTTGTACGCGTGGTCGGAATTAAGTTCCGGGAAGTTCAGAGTTGATTTGGAAAGAGAATTCTCATTTCAGAGGCTTAAAGTTGAAAGAATGAACTAAGATTGGTTTTTTAAGTAAACGATCTCGGAATCAGGATCTGGAGGTTCCAGCAAGTTTGTATGATGATTTCGGACTTGGGCGTATGCCCGGATCGGGTTTTGGATAACCCGGGATCGTTTTGGCGCCTATTGTGGAAGTTAGCATTTAGAAGAAATTTCATAAGTTTGGCTTGAAGTGCATTTCAGTGCTATCAATGTCCGTTTGGGGTTCCGAGACTGTAAATAGCTCCGTATGGTGATTCTGGAGTTGGGAGCGCAATCGGAAGTGAATTCAGAGGTCCGCAGGTCATTTAGAAGCCATTTGGCTTAAGATAGAAATTTGAAGGTTTTTGAGAAGTTTGACCGGAAGTGGACTTTTTGGTATCGGGGTCGGAATTCGATTCCGGAAGTTGGAGTAGGTTCGTAATGTCAAATATGACTTGTGTGCAAAACTTGAGGTCAATCGGACATGATTTGATAGGTTTAAACATCGGAAGTATAAGTTGGAAAGTTCAAAGTTCATAAAGCTTGAATCGGGGTGAAATTCGTGGTTTTAGCGTTGTTTGATATGATTTGAGGCCTCGAGCAAGTCCGTAACGTGTTTTGGGATTGGTTGGTAGGTTTGGTTGAGGTCCCGGGGGCCTCGTGTGGATTCCGGGTGGTTAACGGATCGAATTTGGAGTTGAAGAAAAGCTGAGGCAGCTGATATCTGGTATTTCCGCACCTGCAAAGATTTGGCCGCAGGTGCGGAGCCGCAGAAGCGGCCAGGAAGACTGCAGATGCAGATTTTGGTAAGGGGAGCTGGGACCGCAGATGCGGTCAGGGAGCCGCAGATGCGGGACCGCACCTGTGGAAAAGGAAGCGCAGAAGCGGAAGCTGGGCAGCTTGGGAAGGAGCCGCAGAAGCGGCGTTTTGACCGCATAAGCGGAAATAATTCCGCAGAAGCGGAAATGACTGGAGCAGTGAGCTCTTTAAAATTCGGGGTTGAGTTCATTTCAACCCCATTTTTCTTCCATTTGAGTCGATGGGGAGCAGCTTTGAGGCGCCATTTTCGTCACTTGTCATGAGGTAAGTAATTTATGCTAGCTTTGAGTTAAATACAAGGTTTATACATGGATTTGGGCATGAAAATTGTAGAAAAACTTGGGGTTTGAGGGAAGACCTAGAAAATTAGTGTTCTTGAATTTTAATCACGATTTTGAGTATGGAAGTAAGAGAAAATCATATATTTGAGTTCGTGAGTTCATGGGTAAACTTTATCTTCGGGAAATTTCGGATTCCGGGCACGTGGGCCCAAGGGCTTTTTTGTCAACTTTTCGTTCGGGGTTAGGAATTGTTACAAATTGGGTTGTAAAGCTTAATTGAGCATATATTAATGGATTTGTATAATCATTGGCTAGTTTTGGAGCATTGTGCGTTGGTGCAAGTCTTCGGAGGAATGTAGAATGCCGGTTATGAGTCTTCGGAGCGAGGTGAGTCTCCTTTCTAACCTTGTATGAGGGAATTGTCCCCGTAGGTGAAATAATTGATTATGTGCTCCTATTTGTGGGGGCTACGTACGCACGAGGTGACGAGTGTCCATGCGTAGCTACTATTTTGCTATTGTCCGGGTAGTCTAGGACCCAAAAGCATGTTATACTTGGATTACTTATGAACCCATTGATAGTTTGAATTACTTAAATCACATTGAATTAGTAAGTGAATTTCTAAAAGGATTAAACCTCATTTCTTAAAAATTGTTAAAGGAGAATTGGTTTTATTTGGATAATTATTCCCCGATAAATTCCTAATTGGCTATTTGAGCATGTATTTTATGTGTACCTGCGTCGCATGGATGATTCGCGAGTAGGGTGATTGTTTATTTTATGTCGACCGCGTCGCATGGATAGATTCGCGAGCAGGGTAATAGATGCATCTATGGTTCGTGCCGTTCGACCCTCGGCAGTGCACAGTTTACATTTCTGTTGGATCGGACCGTCGCCTCGGTGTGAGTTGCGCATGTTATTTGTCGCTTGAGAATTTTAAACTGAAATTTGCCCTTCGTGGCTTGATATAAATTGATAAGATAAAGAAAAGTGAACCTTGAAAATCCTTTAATATTTGTTGAAGGTGTTTTGCCTGTCTTTCGGCCTTGTAAGTTAGAACTGCCATATAAAATCCTTGATTTTCTCACACATTTAGTATATTATTATTGGACCACTAGTGAGTGTCAAAGTTGACCATCTCGTCTCTACTTCTTCGAGATTAGCCGGGATACTTGCTGAGTACACGTTGATTACGTACTCATACTACACTTCTGTGCATTTTTGTTGCACATGTATATGTACCTCTAGCAGCCTACTGGGCGTAGCAGCGCGGATGATTCTGGGACTTAGTGAGTTGCATTATTCGAGGCGACCCGCAGCTAGTATAGCCCTCTTCAGTACATTGTATTTATTTCCTGTCCATTGTATTCCGGACGGATGTTGTATTTTACTTCCTTATCAGTAGATGCTCATGCACTTGTGACACCGGGTTCTGGGATAGTTTGAAGTATTGTATTAACTGTTTATCATTTAAATTTTATTTGAGACTATATTCTTTAATATTGTTAAACTTGAAGGAAAAATCATAGATTTCAGAAGTATTAAAACGAGAATTTGACTAAGTAACTTGGTTGGCTTGCCTGACAGCGGTGTCCGGCGCCATCACGACCCTTAGTGGATTTTGGGTCGTGACACGCGACGCCCTTGCCCATCAAATCGGCCTCCACGCTCGTCGAATCTATCCAAAATCAGAGCGAATACATCACAATAGGCTAAGGGAACATAACCCAATCGAAAAGAATCGAAAAACATCGAAAATCACGAAATTGCAAAACCCGAGCCCTGGGCCCACTTCTCGAAAAATCAGAAAATTAACATAACCGGATTCCTTATCTCGCCACGAGTTCATACATACCAAGAACTCTCAAATCCGAGCTCAAATGACCCATCAAATCCCAATTTGAAGTATCAAAAACGCAAGCCCTAGTTCATCAATTTTAGGCTTAATTTCCATGAATTTCTAGGTAAATTTCACATAATAATCGTGTTTGAAGGTCATATAACTCACCTCCAATCAATCCCAGTCGAAATCACCTTCAATTCCCGTCCAATAGCTCTTAAGGTTGTTCAAAAATGGTGGAAAATATCCCAAGTTCGCGGATGAAATGTTATTTAAAAACCCTTCTGCCTAGGCCTTTTTCCGCTTCTGCGACCCAGATACCGCATATGCGGTTACTGCTTATGCGGCAGTTCCTCCGCTTCTGTGGACTCTTCAAAATTCCTCAAGACCGCTTCTGCGGTCATTTTCCTCTTCTGCGGACACCGCATCTGCGGGAATACGCCCGCTTCTGCGAAATTCCTCCAATTGGTCCAGTCCGCACCTGCGACCCCTTCTTCGCATCTGCAGAACCGCATCTGCGGTCCCTTTTCCGCAGATGCAGAAATACCAGATACCATCTGACCTTTAACATGCAAAAATTCCAAAACTCTCCGTTTAACCATCCGATCTTACCCCGAGGCCCCCGGGACCTCGACCAAAAACGCAAACATGATCCAATACCTTATTCAAACTTGCTCCAATCATCAAAACACCACGATTAACACTAAAACCATCAAATTACATCAAATCCAAGCCTAAGATCTTCAAATTCTTCCGAAACTCGCATTCGATCAAAAACCCAACCAAATCATCTCCGGATCACCTGAAATTTTGCACACATATCCAAAATCACCTAAAGAAGCTACAGCAACTCTCGGAATCCCATTTCGACCCTCGGATCAAAATCTCACCTATCAACCGGAATTCGCCAAAATACTAACTTCGCCAATTCAAGCCTAATTCTACACCGGACCTCCAAAATCAATTCCGATCACACTCCTAAGTCACAAATCATCCCCCGAAGCTAACAGAATCACCGGAAATCGCATCCGAACCCTCTAACTCAATAGTCAACATCCGGTTGACTTTTCCAAAACAAGCCTTCCTTAAAGAGACTAAGTGTCTCATTTTCTACCAAAACCAATCCAAATCAACTCTAACACACCAAATACTGATAATGAAACATGAAGAAGCATAAGAATGGGGGAAACGGGCGGTAACTCCTGAGACGACGGGTCGGGTCGTCACATCCTCCCCAACTTAAACAAACGCCCGTCCTCGAGCGTAACCAAAGTTGTCCTAGAAGCCAACCAATAGCTGAATGACCTTACCAAGCATATACCCGGGGGTGATCCCATGTCACCCTATCTCGTGTAGGTCCGATAACACAACATAGCTGAAATTTCACAATCCATCTAGTCCATAAACCATAGAACCACATTGCACTTTCCGAAATCACACACAAGATCAGAACCTCACATCTATACTCAGAATAAGCCCGAACCAGCTGTAATAACCCATACCTGCAACCTCAGGTGCAATCATATGATATACTACATAACCCAAATACTCGAAACGATAACTTCTATCCATAGTAGTTGCCCACAATACCCGAATACCGGTAGGAAACCTCTTATCAACTGAGGTCTTATTCCAACACTTCCATATGCTGCCAACGATAAAGGAAACACGCAATAAACCGTAACATTCCTCAGATCAACCATTCACGAAGCCACTTCCCCTTTTGACTAATACATCAACAGGTTCCGAGCCGAACCTCGATATTATCCTCCCAACAAGCTGAAATCAAATCCGTTCGTATTCATTAATAACCCCAACGATCACCTCGAATCCAACACACCACTCTGGTGATATGACACCTCAATACAGGCCTAAGCCACAACTTGCATAATACGCGCACCAATAAGAAACGGTCTGAACATACTCAAACCATGAAATATGACTCAAACGAAAGAGCTGTACCTCAAGCTCATCAGTGCCATTACAACACAAGGCCGAGACTCCGCCTCACATCATAGAAATAGAACACCTGAATCTACCCCGAAAGGTCATATCTCCACGTGGCCTCGCTACAATGCGCGATCCTATCCAAACACTGTTACACATGAAACACCTCAAGTCACTATGCCCAAAATCGACAGCCACGCACCATTTGATGTCTGAAACCAAAGCAATTTATTACATCCACAGTGAAACAAATAACATACGACACGCAACCCGATAGGTCATATCCAATACTCCATTTACCGAGCAACACCCAATTATTCTTCCCGCTCGACTTTCACTATGAATCCCCAATAGAACCGCACCACATGTGCCCATAACCAACAAATCATAACGTCTTACAGCACCGAAAAGCAACTCATAGATCTCCCCAGATCACTAACAAGTTCAATAACGATCGAATCAACCTATCCCTCAACAATACAATTCGGGGCCAACCAAGCCAGATCAAGCTAAATACTTAGCCACATCGGCCTGCCAACGAACTCATTAACAAGGAAGCCCGAAGATGCTCCTTCCACTACTATAACTCCTGCCGGAGCCGTACGATACGGTGCCCGGCACCGAATCAATACCGAAATCCACAACCTCGCCCAGCGACATGCCCGGCCACAAGAAAC